>NW_026576151.1:0-177951 GCF_028641065.1 Leucoraja erinaceus | reverse complement strand
GAGGGCTTTTGCGGATCTGGCGACCTACCCGGGTAAGAGGGCTTTTGCGGATCTGGGCGCCAGACCCGGGTAAGAGGGCTTTTGTGGATCTGGCGACCTACCCGGGTAAGAGGGCTTTTGCGGATCTGGCGACCTACCCGGGTAAGAGGGCTTTTGCGGATCTGGCGACCTACCCGGGTAAGAGGGCTTTTGCGGATCTCTGGCGACCTACCCGGGTAAGAGGGCTTTTGCGGATCTGGCGACCTACCCGGGTAAGAGGGCTTTTGCGGATCTGGCGACCTACCCGGGTAAGAGGGCTTTTGCGGATCTGGCGACCCTACCCGGGTAAGAGGGCTTTTGCGGATCTGGCGACCTACCCGGGTAAGAGGGCTTTTGCGGATCTGGCGACCTACCCGGGTAAGAGGGCTTTTGCGGATCTGGCGACCTACCCGGTAAGAGGGCTTTTGCGGACCCGGGTAAGAGGGGGCTTTGGCGGATCTGGCGACCTACCCGGGTAAGAGGGCTTTTGCGGATCTGGCGACCTACCCGCGGGTAAGAGGGCTTTTGCGGATCTGGCGACCTACCCGGGTAAGAGGGCTTTTGCGGATCTGGCGACCTACCCGGGTAAGAGGGCTTTTGCGGAAGAGGGCTTTTGCGGATCTGGCGACCTACCCGGGTAAGAGGGCTTTTGCGGATCTGGCGACCTACCCGGGTAAGAGGGCTTTTGCGGATCTGGCGACCTACCCGGGTAAGAGGGCTTTTGCGGATCTGGCGACCTACCCGGGTAAGAGGGCTTTTGCGGATCTGGCGACCTACCCGGGTAAGAGGGCTTTTGCGGATCTGGCGACCTACCCGGGTAAGAGGGCTTTTGCGGATCTGGCGACCTACCCGGGTAAGAGGGCTTTTGCGGATCTGGCGACCTACCCGGGTAAGAGGGCTTTTGCGGATCTGGCGACCTACCCGGGTAAGAGGGCTTTTGCGGATCTGGCGACCTACCCGGGTAAGAGGGCTTTTGCGGATCTGGCGACCTACCCGGGTAAGAGGGCTTTTGCGGATCTGGCGACCTACCCGGGTAAGAGGGCTTTTGCGGATCTGGCGACCTACCCGGGTAAGAGGGCTTTTGCGGATCTGGCGACCTACCCGGGTAAGAGGGCTTTTGCGGATCTGGCGACCTACCCGGGTAAGAGGGCTTTTGCGGATCTGGCGACCTACCCGGGTAAGAGGGCTTTTGCGGATCTGGCGACCTACCCCGGGTAAGAGGGCTTTTGCGGATCTGGCGACCTACCCGGGTAAGAGGGCTTTTGCGGATCTGGCGACCTACCCGGGTAAGAGGGCTTTTGCGGATCTGGCGACCTACCCGGGTAAGAGGGCTTTTGCGGATCTGGCGACCTACCCGGGTAAGAGGGCTTTTGCGGATCTGGCGACCTACCCGGGTAAGAGGGCTTTTGCGGATCTGGCGACCTACCCGGGTAAGAGGGCTTTTGCGGATCTGGCGACCTACCCCGGGTAAGAGGGCTTTTGCGGATCTGGCGACCTACCCGGGTAAGAGGGCTTTTGCGGATCTGGCGACCTACCCGGGTAAGAGGGCTTTTGCGGATCTGGCCGCCTACCCGGGTAAGAGGGCTTTTGCGGATCTGGCGACCTACCCGGGTAAGAGGGCTTTTGCGGATCTGGCGACCTACCCGGGTAAGAGGGCTTTTGCGGATCTGGACCTACCCGGGTAAGAGGGCTTTTGCGGATCTGGCGACCTACCCGGGTAAGAGGGCTTTTGCGGATCTGGCGACCTACCGGGGTAAGAGGGCTTTTGCGGATCTGGCGACCTACCCGGGTAAGAGGGCTTTTGCGGATCTGGCGACCTACCCGGGTAAGAGGGCTTTTGCGGATCTGGCGACCTACCCGGGTAAGAGGGCTTTTGCGGATCTGGCGACCTACCCGGGTAAGAGGGCTTTTGCGGATCTGGCGACCTACCCGGGTAAGAGGGCTTTTGCGGATCTGGCGACCTACCCGGGTAAGAGGGCTTTTGCGGATCTGGCGACCTACCCGGGTAAGAGGGCTTTTGCGGATCTGGCGACCTACCCGGGTAAGAGGGCTTTTGCGGATCTGGCGCCCTACCCGGGTAAGAGGGCTTTTGCGGATCTGGCGACCTACCCGGGTAAGAGGGCTTTTGCGGATCTGGCGACCTACCCGGGTAAGAGGGCTTTTGCGGATCTGGCGACCAGACCCGGGTAAGAGGGCTTTTGCGGATCTGGCGACCTACCCGGGTAAGAGGGCTTTTGCGGATCTGGCGACCTACCCGGGTAAGAGGGCTTTTGCGGATCTGGCGACCTACCCGGGTAAGAGGGCTTTTGCGGATCTGGCGACCTACCCGGGTAAGAGGGCTTTTGCGGATCTGGCGCCCTACCCGGGTAAGAGGGCTTTTGCGGATCTGGCGACCTACCCCGGGTAAGAGGGCTTTTGCGGATCTGGCGACCTACCCGGGTAAGAGGGCTTTTGCGGATCTGGCGACCTACCCGGGTAAGAGGGCTTTTGCGGATCTGGGCGACCTACCCGGGTAAGAGGGCTTTTGCGGATCTGGCGACCTACCCGGGTAAGAGGGCTTTTGCGGATCTGGCGACCTACCCGGGTAAGAGGGCTTTTGCGGATCTGGCGACCTACCCGGGTAAGAGGGCTTTTGCGGATCTGGCGACCTACCCGGGTAAGAGGGCTTTTGCGGATCTGGCGACCTACCCGGGTAAGAGGGCTTTTGCGGATCTGGCGACCTACCCCGGTAAGAGGGCTTTTGCGGATCTGGCGACCTACCCGGGTAAGAGGGCTTTTGCGGATCTGGCGACCTACCCGGGTAAGAGGGCTTTTGCGGATCTGGCGACCTACCCGGGTAAGAGGGCTTTTGCGGATCTGGCGACCTACCCGGGTAAGAGGGCTTTTGCGGATCTGGCGACCTACCCGGGTAAGAGGGCTTTTGCGGATCTGGCGCCAGACCCGGGTAAGAGGGCTTTTGCGGATCTGGCGACCTACCCGGGTAAGAGGGCTTTTGCGGATCTGGCGACCTACCCGGGTAAGAGGGCTTTTGCGGATCTGGCGACCTACCCGGGTAAGAGGGCTTTTGCGGATCTGGCGACCTACCCGGGTAAGAGGGCTTTTGCGGATCTGGCGACCTACCCGGGTAAGAGGGCTTTTGCGGATCTGGCGACCTACCCGGGTAAGAGGGCTTTTGCGGATCTGGCCGGGTAAGAGGGCTTTTGCGGATCTGGCGACCTACCCGGGTAAGAGGGCTTTTGCGGATCTGGCGACCTACCCGGGTAAGAGGGCTTTTGCGGATCTGGCGACCTACCCGGGTAAGAGGGCTTTTGCGGATCTGGCCGCCAGACCCGGGTAAGAGGGCTTTTGCGGATCTGGCGACCTTACCCGGGTAAGAGGGCTTTTGCGGATCTGGCGACCTACCCGGGTAAGAGGGCTTTTGCGGATCTGGCGACCTACCCGGGTAAGAGGGCTTTTGCGGATCTGGCCGCCCTACCCGGGTAAGAGGGCTTTTGCGGATCTGGCGACCTACCCGGGTAAGAGGGCTTTTGCGGATCTGGCGACCTACCCGGGTAAGAGGGCTTTTGCGGATCTGGCGACCTACCCGGGTAAGAGGGCTTTTGCGGATCTGGCGACCTACCCGGGTAAGAGGGCTTTTGCGGATCTGGCGCCCTACCCGGGTAAGAGGGCTTTTGCGGATCTGGCGACCTACCCGGGTAAGAGGGCTTTTGCGGATCTGGCGACCTACCCGGGTAAGAGGGCTTTTGCGGATCTGGCGACCTACCCGGGTAAGAGGGCTTTTGCGGATCTGGCGACCTACCCGGGTAAGAGGGCTTTTGCGGATCTGGCGACCTACCCGGGTAAGAGGGCTTTTGCGGATCTGGCGATCTGGCGACCTACCCGGGTAAGAGGGCTTTTGCGGATCTGGCGACCTACCCCGGGTAAGAGGGCTTTTGAGGATCTGACCTACCCGGGTAAGAGGGCTTTTGCGGATCTGGCGACCTACCCGGGTAAGAGGGCTTTTGCGGATCTGGCGACCTACCCGGGTAAAAGGGCTTTTGCGGATCTGGCCGACCTACCCGGGTAAGAGGGCTTTTGCGGATCTGGCGACCTACCCGGGTAAGAGGGCTTTTGCGGATCTGGCGACCTACCCGGGTAAGAGGGCTTTTGCGGATCTGGCGACCTACCCGGGTAAGAGGGCTTTTGCGGATCTGGCGACCTACCCGGGTAAGAGGGCTTTTGCGGATCTGGCGACCTACCCTGGTAAGACCTGGCGACCTACCCGGGTAAGAGGGCTTTTGCGGATCTGGCGACCTACCCGGGTAAGAGGGCTTTTGCGGATCTGGCGACCTACCCGGGTAAGAGGGCTTTTGCGGATCTGGCGACCTACCCGGGTAAGAGGGCTTTTGCGGATCTGGCGACCTACCCGGGTAAGAGGGCTTTTGCGGATCTGGCGACCTACCCGGGTAAGAGGGCTTTTGCGGATCTGGCGACCTACCCGGGTAAGAGGGCCGGGTAAGAGGGCTTTTGCGGATCTGGCGACCTACCCCCGGGTAAGAGGGCTTTTGCGGATCTGGCGCCTACCCGGGGAGGCACCTTTAAATGGTGAATTAGGGTAGGGCACCTATAAGTGGTGAATTAGGAGAGGGAACCTTTAAATGGTGAATTAGGGGAGGGCACCTCTAAATGGTGACTTAGGGGAGGGCACCTTTAAATGTGAATCAGGGGAGGGCACCGTTAAATGGTGAATTAGGGGAGAGCACCTGTTAAGCCTAGATGGCTGCATACTCTATAACAGGTAGCTAGCTAGATGGCTACATATTGGGTAGCTAGGTAGATAGTAAGTCTGAGCTACTGGATAGCTAGGTAGTTATCTAGAGTATCTGTCTCTTCCATGA
The DNA here is from genome assembly GCF_028641065.1 of Leucoraja erinaceus. NCBI lineage: Eukaryota > Metazoa > Chordata > Chondrichthyes > Rajiformes > Rajidae > Leucoraja > Leucoraja erinaceus. The sequence goes on along the minus strand of NW_026576151.1, from coordinate 173,056 downwards.
CCAGCAATAGACCATTGTGGGCTCCACCTTTCCTGGTCCTATTGTTCTGGCTCTGATTTGTTCTGTTCCTTCACATACCTCTTGTTTCCCTTTCCCCTTAACTCTCAGCCTAAAGAAGGGTCTAGACCCAAAACGTCACCTATTCCTTATCTCCAGACATGCTGCCCGCCCTACTCTACTGCCCTACCCTGCCTTGCAAACATCCGACATCTGAAAATCTCTTCAGTCGACCAGTTGGCTGAGTGATCTTTGGGGATGGAGAGTTCCTAACGCCTCAGCGTGCAGTTGAACCGTGCGGCAAATGTTTCAAGGAAGGGTTCCACGGCCTCAGAGACGGTCACTTCTCTGCCCAGTACCTAAGTCAAGGACATCACCCCATTGCCCTTGAGGCCACAGAACATGATGTGAGAGAACCAGTGCAGATCAGTTGTTGCAGTTCAGCGCTAACCCGTGAGAGGTGATTTATCTGCCGCAGTGGATTCCTGTTGCGACACAGACAGACAGATACAATAAGGGGAGGAATGGCAGTGCAGTGGGCAACACACACACACACACACACACACACACACACACACACACACACACACACACACACACACACACACACACACACACACACACACACACACACACACACACACACACACACACACACACACACACACACACACACACACACACACACACACACACACACGCACACACACACACACACACGCGCGCATGCACACACACGCACACACACACAAACACATCGCGAAGGTGAGGGCCAGGGACAGTGGAGGAGCACTGTCTGCGCAATAAAGAGGAAGGTAAACGGCTGCCACAGAGCACGGTAAGTGGAGGAGAAAAAGAAGGGGAGATAAACAGAGAAGGGGATAGAGGGGAAGGGGGAGAGAGAAGGGGAGAGAGGAAGGGGGGGGAGAAGAGGGGGAGAAGGGTGGGAGAAGGGAGGGGGAGATGGGGGGGGAGAGAGAGGGGGGGGGAGGGGGGAGAAGTAGTGGAGACAGTTTTAAGAAGTTTAATAAAGTTAGCAGGCATTTTACCTTCCTGCGGATCTTCTAGGTCCTGAAAACCAAAGATCGGATCTTTGCTGAAAACTGCAATGAGCCAATCAAAATGGCCGGTCAGGAAGGAGATTGCCTTAGATTGACTGTAAGTAAATAGCAACCCCACTCCTCGGGCTTCGATCAAACGGCAACCTATTTTTAGTCGATTTTGATTTTTAAAATAATCGCAGGAACATAGAAGAAGCCTCGACTATGTGGAAACCACTTTCGACTATTAGTGACCGAATCCTCCGGGAACTTCCGGGAACCTCTCGGAAACCTTGGGTAGGGCGCAAGGTCACCTGAGGTTCCCGTTCCGGTTTCATAAGTGGGACAGGGGGCATAAGAATTTAATTGTTTTATTTCAGGACATAACGATAAAGTCTGAAGAAGGGTCTCAACACTAGACAATAGACATTGGGTGCAAGAGAAGGCCATACAGTCCTTCAAGCCAGCCGCCATTCAATGTGATCATGGCTGATCATCCCAATCAGTACCCCGTTCCTGCCTTCTCCCCATATACCCTGACTCCGCTATCTTTAAGAGCCCTATCGATCTCTCTCTTGAAAGTATCCAGAGAATCGGCCTCCACCGCCCTCTGAGGCAGAGAATTCCACACTCACAACTCTCTGTGTGAAAAAGTGTTTCCTCATCTCTGTTCTAAATGGCTTACCCCTTATTCTTAAACTGTGGCCCCTGGTTCTGGACTCCCCCAACATTGGGACATAATTCCTGCCTCTAGCGTGTCCCGCTGTGTTACTCCAGCATTTTGTGTCTATTTTAAAGTTTTTCACAGAACCTCGGTACACGTGACAATAAACTAAACGAGACTGAACTGAAGTGGCACTCACCGATGGTACAGATTTTGTTGCTTGCCACCCAGACGCTGGTGTTTGGCGAGGTGTTTGCTTGAATCCCGAACATGCGGCAGAGTCGGACGGTGGTGGCCTCCAGCTCCGCCAAGTACCAGCACACGCTCTTCCTGATGTCGGCCAGGTTGAGAATGGGGTAGCACACCAGCTGCCCGGGGCCGTGGAAGGTGATCATCCCTGCTTGGTCCGCCCGGTGGAACTCGACCCCCAGCCCCTTCAGCCTCTCCTCTTCCTCCTCCGGGTACTGCACCATCCTTATGCCGACAGTGTAGACAGGAGGGTGCTCTCACAGGAGCAGCGCATTCACCGCTGTTTCAGCAGCGACAGGGAGACGATGTGGCGCCGGATGGACCTCCGCTGAGCTTGCAGTGCATTTCCGTAAGAAATCCTCCCCAGGTTCACCACTTCAACCACCGGCTTCAAAGGGGTCATGGCACCAGCTTCAGGCTCCACGTCTCAACGTTCAGAAGGATTTATCAGGATTTCCCAAGTATTTTACAACCAGCCTGGCATTGATGGAATGAAAAATAAGAACATAAGTTTACAGAAATGTAGTTATTTTAGTTTATTTGTGTCCTATTGAAAATTTAGGACACAAAATGGGACAGAAAATTCAGGACACGATGTGACGAATTTCAGAACACTTAACGACAATTCAAAACGGAAAAACCACCAAAATTTGAGGACGCAAAAGGCGACGAAAATCCAGGACCCATAAAGACAGAAATTCAGGACGTGAAAAGCGACGAAAAATCATGGATCGAAAGGCGACGAAAATTCAGGACGCGAAAATTGACAAAAATGAAAAGCGACGCGAAAAGTGACAAAAATGAAAAGCGATGAAATTTCATGATGCCAAAAGCGACGAGTTCAGGACAAGAAAGGCGACGACAATCCAGGATGCAAAAAGTGACGAAAATTTAGGACGCGAAAAGTGACATAAATTTAGGACGCGAAAAGGAACGAAAATTCAGGACGCTAAAGGCGACGAAAATTCTGGACGCGAAAAGCGACAAAGATTCAAGATGTGAAACGCGATGAAAATTCCGATGCTAAAAGGGACAGAAAATTCAGGAATCGATGTGACAAAAATTCAGGATGCTACAAGTGACAACAATTCAATGCGAAAAATGACTAAATTTCAGGACGCGAAAAGGGACGGAAATTGAGGAAGTGAAAAGGGATGCGAAAAGGGACGATAATTCAGGACGCGAAAAGCGAATCAAAAATACAAGAAGCAAAAGCGATGATAATTGCGGGCGCAAAAATTGACGAAATTTCGGGACGTGAAAGCCGACGCAAATTTTAGATGCAAAAAGCGACGAAGTTTCAAGACACAAAAAGCGATAAAAATTCAGACGCAAAAAGGGACAGAAAATTCAGGAAGCGATAAGTGACGAAATTACAGGACGTGAAAACTGACAACAATTCCGGACACAACAATCAACAAAAATTCACGACATGAAATGCGATTACAATCCAGGACACGAAAAGCACTGAAAATCCAGGACGCAAAAAGCAACAAAATTTCTGGACATGCAAATGACGAAAATTCAGGCCGCGAAAGGCGATTAAATTTCAAGACACATAAAGCAATGAAAATTCAGGATGCGAAAAGCGGCGAAATTTCAGGACCCGAAAAGCGACAATAATTCAGGACGGGAAGAGCGACGCAAATTCAGGATGAAATATGGGACGAAAATTCAGAACGCGAAAAGCGAGGGAAATTCAAGACGTGAAAAGCGATGAAAATTCTGGACGCAAAAATCGACGAAATTTCAGGACGTGAAAAGCGACAATAATTGTGGACGCAAAAACAGACGAAAATTAAGATGCGAAAAGTGACGAAAATTTAGGATGCGAAAAGCGACAACACTTCAGAACGTGAAAAGGAACGAAAATTCAAGATGTGAAAAGACGAAAATTTAGGACGCGAAATGGGACAGAAAATTGAGGACGCGATAAGTGACAAAATTTCAGGACACGAAAAGCAACGACAAATCATGACGGAAAAAACACAGAAATTCAGGACGTGAAAAGCGACGAAAAATCATGGACGCATAAAGCGACGAAAATTCAGGACGCGAAAAACAACAAAAATTCAAACAATGAAAAGCGATGAAATTTCATGATGCCAAATGCGACGAGAGTTCAGGATGAGAAAGGCAGCGAAAATCCAGGATGCAAAAAGCAACGAAAATTCAGGACGTGAAAAGCGACACATATTTAGGACACGAAAATGGACGAAAATTCAGCAAGCTAAAGGCGACAAAAATTCTGGACGTGAAAAGCGGCGAAGATTCAAGATGCGATGAAAATTCAGGTGCAAAAAGGGACAGAAAATTCAGGAATCGATAAGTGACGAAAATTCAGGATGCTACAAGTGACGACAATTCAAGACGCGAAAAATTATGAAATTTCAGTACGCGAAAAGGCATGGAAATTGAAAACACGAAAAGGGACGAAAATTCAGGACGCGAAAAACAAGATCATTTAAGACGCGAAAAGCGACTAAAATTCATGATGCGAAAAGCGACGAAAATTCAGGACACGAAAAGCAACGGAAATTCACGACACGAAAAGGGACGAAAATTCAGGACACGCAAAAGCGACGATAATTGCGGGCGCAAAAATCGACAAAATTTCAGGATGCGAAAGCCGACGCAAATTCTAGATGCAAAAAACGACGAAGTTTCAAGACACAAAAAGCGACAAAATTCAGATGCAAAACGGGACAGAAAATTCAGGAAGCGATAAGTGACAAAATTTCAGGACGGGAAATCTAACGACAATTCCGGACGCAAAAATCAACCAAAATTCAGGACATGAAATGCGATCACAATCCAGGACGCGAAAAGCGCTGAAAATCCAGGGCGCAAAAAGCAACAAAATTTCATGACGCGTAAATGATGAAAATTCAGGCCGCGAAAGGCGATTAAATTTCAAGACACATAAAGCGACGACAATTCAGGATGTGAAAAGCGACGAAATTTCAGGACCCGAAAAGCGACAATAACGAAAGCAACAAAATTTCAGGACGCGTAAAAGACGAAAATTCAGGCCGTGAAAGGCGATTACATTTTAAGACGCATAAATCGATGAAAATTCAGGTTGCGAAAAGCGACAAAATTTCAGGACCCGAAAAGCGACAATAATTCAGGGCGGGAAGAGCGACGCAAATTCAGGATGCAATAATGGACGAAAATTCAGAACGCGAAAAGCGACGGAAATTCAAGACATGAAAAGCGACGAAAATTCCGGACGCAAAAAACGACGAAAATTAAGACGCGAAAAGTGACGTAAATTCAGGATACAAAAAGCGACAATAATTCAGGATGGGAAGAGCGATGCAAATTCAGGACGCGATAAGGGACAAAAATTCAGAACGCGTAAAGCAAAGGAAATTCAAGACGTGAAAAGTGACAAAAATTCTGGACGCAAAAAGCGATGAAAATTAAGACGCGAAAAGTGACGAAAATGAAGGATGCGAAAAGCGGCATTATATCATGACGTGAAAAGCAACGAAAATTCAAGACTCGAAAAGACGAAAATTTAGGACGCAAAATGGGACAGAAAATTCAGGACACGATAAGTGATGAAATATCAGAACACTTAACGACAATTCAAGACGGAAAAACCACCAATATTTGAGGACACGAAAGGCGACGAAAATCCAGGACCCGTAAAGTGACAGAAATTCAGCACATGAAAAGCGACGAAAAATCATGGACGCGAAAGGCGACGAAAATTTAGGAGGCGAAAAGTGACAAAAATTCAAACAATGAAAAGCGATGAAATTTCATGATGCCAAATGCGACGAGAGTTCAGGACAAGAAAGGCGACGACAATCCAGGATGCAAAAAGCGACGAAAATTTAGGACGCGAAAAGTGACATAAATTTAGGACGCGAAAAGGAACGAAAATTCAGGACGCTAAAGGCGACGAAAATTCTGGACGCGAAAAGTGACGAAGATTCAAGATGTGAAACGCGATGAAAATTCAGATGCTAAAAGGGACAGAAAATTCAGGAATCGATGTGACAAAAATTTAGGATGCTACAAGTGACAACAATTTGAGGACGCGAAAGGCGACGAAAATCCAGGACTGGTAAAGCGACAGAAATTCAGCACGTGAAAAGCGACGAAAAATCATGGACGCATAAAGCGACGAAAATTCAGGACACGAAAAGCAACAAAAATTCAAACAATGCAAAGCGATGAAATTTCATGATGCCAAACGCGACGAGAGTTCAGGACGAGAAAGCAATGAAAATCCAGGATGCAAAAAGCGACGAAAATTCAGGACGCAAAAAGCAACGGAAATTCAGGACGTGAAAATGGACGAAAATTCAGGACGCGAAAAGCGACGAAAATACAAGACACAAAAGCGACGATAATTGCGGGCGCAAAAATCGACAACATTTCAAGACGTGAAAACCGATGAAAATTCTAGATGCAAAAAGCGACAAAGTTTCAAGATGCAAAAATCAACAAAAATTCAGGACATGAAATGCGATCACAATCCAGGACGCGAAAAGCGCTGAAAATCAAAGACGCAAAAAGCAACGAATGACGCGTAAATGACGAAAATTCAGGCCGCGAAAAGCGATTACATTTCAAGACACATAAAGCGATGAAAATTCATGATGCGAAAAGCGACGAAATTTCAACTCGAAAAGCGACAATAATTCAGGATGGGAAGAGCGACGCAAATTCAGGATGAAATACGGGACGAAAATTCAGAACGCGAAAAGCAAGGGAAGTTCAAGACGTGAAAAGCGACAAAAATTCTGGATGCGAAAACAGTCGAAAATTAAGAAGCGAAAAGTGACGAAAATTCAGGATACGAAAAGCGACAATAATTGAGGACAGGAAGAGCGACGCAAATTTCAGGACGTGAAAAGCGACAAAAATACTGGACGCGAAAACAGACGAAAATTAAGACGTGAAAAGTGACGAAAATTCTGGACGCAATAATCGACAAAATATCAGGACGTTAAAAGAGACAAAAATTCAGGATTCAAAAAGCGATGAAAATTAAGATGCGAAAAGTGACGAAAATTAAGGATGCGAAAAGCGACAACACTTCAGAACGTGAAAAGGAACGAAAATTCATGATTCAAAAAGACGAAAATTTAGGACGCGAAATGGGACAGAAAATTCAGGACACGATAAGTGACAGAATTTCAGAACACGAAAAGCAACTCGCTAGAATTTAGAAGATTGAGGGGGGCTCTTATAGCAACTTGCAAAATTCTTAAGGGGTTGGACAGGCAAGATGCAGGAAGATTGTTCCCGATGTTGGGGAAGTCCAGAACAAGGGGTCACAGTTTGAGGATAAGGGGGAAATCTTTTAGGACCGAGACGAGGAAAACTTTTTTCACACAGAGAGAGGTGAATCTCTGGAATTCTCTCCCGCAGAAGGTAGTTGAGGCCAGTTCATTGGCTATATTTAAGAGGGAGTTAGGTGTGGCTCTTGTGGTACAGGATACTGAGTTGGATGATCAGCCATGATCATATTGAATGGCAGTGCAGGCTCGAAGGGCCGAATGGCCTACTCTTGCACCTTTTTTCTATGTTTCTATGTTTCTATGTTTCTATGCAACGACAATTCAAGACGGAAAAGCCACCAAAATATGAGGACGCGAAAGGCGCCGAAAATCGAGGACCTGTAAAGTGACAGAAATTCAGGACGTGAAAAGCGACGAAAAGTCATGGACACGAAAAGCAACATAAATTGAAACAATGAAAAGCGATGAAATTTCATGATGCCAGGCGACGAGAGTTCAGGACGAGAAAGGCAACAAAATCCAGGATGCAAAAAGCAACAAGAATTCAGGACGCGAAAAGCGGGGTAAGAGGGCCGGGTAAGAGGGCTTTTGCGGATCTGGCGGCCTACCCGGGTAAGAGGGCTTTTGCGGATCTGGCGACCTACCCGGGTAAGAGGGCTTTTGCGGATCTGGCGACCTATCCGGGTAAGAGGGCTTTTGCGGATCTGACGACCTATCCGGGTAAGAGGGCTTTTGCGGATCTGGCGCCAGATCCGGGTAAGAGGGCTTTTGTGGATCTGGCGACCTACCCGGGTAAGAGGGCTTTTGCGGATCTGGCGACCTACCCGGGTAAGAGGGCTTTTGCGGATCTGGCGACCTATCCGGGTAAGAGGGCTTTTGTGGATCTGGCGACCTACCCGGGTAAGAGGGCTTTTGCGGATCTGGCGACCTACCCGGGTAAGAGGGATTTTTGCGGATTTTAAATGGTGAATTAGGGGAGGGCACCTTTAAATGTGAATTAGGGGAGGGCACCTTTAAATGGTGAATTAGAGGAGGGCACCTGTTAAGCCCAGATGGCTGCATACTCTATAACAGGTAGCTAGCTAGATGGTTACATATTGGATAGCTAGATAGATAGCAAGTCTGAGCTATATACTGGATAGCTAGGTAGTTATCTAGAGTAATCTACATACTGGACAGCTAGGTAGCTAGCTAGACTGAGCTACCAACTGGATAACTAGTTACATACTGGTGTTTTAGAGTTACAAACAACCAAATTGGAAGAACAGCACCTCATATTTCGCTTGGGCAGCTTAACCAGCAGTATAAACTGACTCCAATAACCTCAAGTAACCCGTGCTTGCCCTTTCTCTGTTCTGCTAGTTTCCTTGTTCGTATCTCTTCCATGACCTAGCAATAGACCATTGTGAGCTCCACCTTTGCTGGTCCTATTGTTTCCGGCTCTGATTTGTTCTGTACCTTCACATACCTCTTGTTTCCCTTTCCCCTTAACTCTTAGTCTAAAGAAGGGTCTAGACCCAAAACGTCACCTATTCATTTTCTCCAGACATGCTGCCTGCCCTACTCTACTGCCCTACCCTGCCTTGCAAACACCCGACATCTGAAAATCTCTTCAGTCGACCAGTTGGCTGAGTGATCTTTGGGGATGGAGAGTTCCTAACGCCTCAGCGTGCAGTTGAACCGTGCGGCAAATATTTCAAGGAAGGGTTCCACGGCCTCAGAGACGGTCACTTCTCTGCCCAGTACTTAAGTCAAGGACATCACCCCTTTGCCCTTGAGGCCACAGAACATGATGTGAGAGAACCAGTGCAGATCAGTGTTGCAGTTCAGCGCTAACCCGTGAGAGATGATTTATCTGCCGCAGTGGATTCCTGTTGCGACACAGACAGACAGATACAATAAGGGGAGGAATGGCAGTGAAGTGGGCAATGTAGCAATGAAAACAGCTGGGACAATGTTCACCGAAGGTTTAAGAGCCTGAACATTATAACATTCAGGTTCAGGAGCAGCTTAAATGTGTAGGAAAGAACTGCAGATGCTGGTTTAAATGGAAAATAGCCACAAAATGCTGAAATAACTCAGTGGGACAGGCAGCATCTCTGGGGAGAAGGAATGGGTGACGTTAGAAATGTTAGAAACTTCACCCATTCCTTCTCTCCAAAGATGCTGCCTACTTTATGTCGCTGAGTTACTCCAACATCTTGTGTCTATCTTCAGGGACAGCTTCTTCCCTACAACAATCAGGCTATTAAACGACCTCCAAATAAGCTCCGAACTACATAGATTTTTTTACATTATAGATTACTTTGCATTATTATTGTTTGGGTATTTGTCCATTTATTTTATATACTGAACTTTTTTATGGATAAGCTGTTGTTTATTATAGATTTTGCATACTGGTGACGTTTCACCCCACCCAAGGTTTCCATGAGTCGCCAGAGGTTTTGGTCACTCGCCTGGAAAGCCTCGACCGAAGCGTGAGCTGCATCTACTGACCAAAGATCCTACAGGATCATTGCTACCGATCGCACGCGCACACGCACACACGCACGCACACACACACACACACACACACACACACACACACACACACACACACATCGCGAAGGTGAGGGCCAGGGACAGTGGAGGAGCACTGTCTGCGCAATAAAGAGGAAGGTAAACGGCTGCCACAGAGCACGGTAAGTGGAGGAGAAAGAGAAGGGGAAAGAAGGGGAGAGAAACAGAGAAGGGGAGAGAGAAGGGGAGAGAGAAGGGGGAGAGAGAAGGGGGAGAGAGAAGGGGGAGAGAGGAGAGAGAGGGGAGAGAGAAGGGGGGGGGGAGAAGTAGTGGAGACAGTTTTAAGAAGTTTAATAAAGTTAGCAGGCATTTTACCTTCCTGCGGATCTTCTAGGTCCTGAAAACCAAAGATCGGATCTTTGCTGAAAACTGCAATGAGCCAATCAAAATAGCCGGTCAGGAAGGAGATTGCCTTTGATTGCCTGTAAGTAAATAGCAACCCCACTCCTCGGGCTTCGATCAAACGGCAACCTATTCTTCATGATGTGCCATGCATAGACATTCCTGAATGTTACCGAAACCATTGTGAGCTACTTTGTTACGGTGCTTGTCCTCTCCTATAACATCTCTGCTGCCTTGGGTGATGCCGGACAGGACACAAGCTTTGGGACATGGTGTGAAACTGTTGCTGTCTGTCCCAGCCTGGTAAAAACCTGGATGGAGTGGATTTGGAGAGGATGTTTCCACTTGTGGGAGAGTCTAGGACCAGTGGCCACAGCCTCAGAATTAAAAGACATTCCTTTAAGAAGGAGATGAGCAGGAATTTCCTAAGTCAGGGGGTGGTGAACTGTGGAATTTATTGCCACTGCTAGCTGTGGAGGTCAAGTCAATGGATATTTTTCAGGAGGAGATTGATAGATTCTTGATTGATACGGGTGTCAGAGGTAATGGGGAGAAGGCAGGAGAATGGGTTTGAGAGGGAAAGATAGTCATAGGGTGATACAGTGTGGAAACAGGCCGACCCAGAATGACCCATCTGCACTAGTCCCACCTGCCCTCGTTTGATCCATATCCCTCCGAACCTGTCCTATCCATGTACTTGTCTAACTGTTTCTTAAATGTTGCGATAGTCACTGCTTCAACTACCTCCTCTGGCAGCTTGTTCCATACACCTACCACCCTTTGTGTGAAAAACATACCCCTCAGATTCCTATTAAATGTTTTGCCCTTCACCTTAAACTTATGTCCTCTGCTCCTCGATTCACTTACTCTGGGCAAAAGACTCAACCATATCTATTCAAATCATGATTTTATACACCTCTATTAGATCATCCCTCAGCCTCCTGTGCTCCATGAAGTAGAGTCCCAGCCTACTCAACCTCTCCCTATAGCTCTGGCCCTCTAGTCCTGGCAACATCCTCATAAATCTTCACTGTACCCTTTCCAGTTTGACGACATCTTTCCTATAACATGGTGCCCAGAACTGAACACAATACTCTGAAAGTGGCCTCACCACCTTCTTATGCAACTGCAACATGACCTCCCGACTTCTATACTCAGCCTGACCCGCTGGGTTACTCCTGCACTCTGAAACATCACAGAACAGGGCAAGATTAACAAGTTTGCTGATGATACAGAAGTAATTGGTTTTGCAGATAGTGAAGATGGTTGTGAAAGATTGTAGCAGGATCTGGATCAATTAGCCAGGTGGGCAGAGTAATGGTTGATGGTTCCATGGTTCCTTGAAGGTCGTGTCGCAGGTAGATCATGTGGTCAAAAAGTATTTTGGCACTTTGGCCTTCATCAGTCAGAGTATTGAGTATATAAGTTGGGAGGTCATGTTGCAGTTGTATAAGACGTTGGTGAGACCGCATTTAGAATATTGTGTTCAGTTCTGGGCACCATGTTATAGGAAAGATGTCAAACTGAAAAGAGTACAGAGATCCCCATCCTGGATCAGTCCAATCAGGGTTTTGTCATCCACAAACTTGAGAAGCTTGACAGAGGTGTCTGTGGAGGTGCAGTCATTGGGTGTGAAGTGGTGATTGCAGTGGAGTGGTGATTGGAGTGGGGTGGGTGTAGAAGGGCCCAGTCTTTGCAGACTGAGGTCAGGCTGTATGTGGGTGTGAAGTGGTTGGGTGGGAAAGTTTCCACTCTTTTCATACTGGAGTCTTGCCTTAAGTAGGTGTGAAGTGGTGAATTGGGAAGGAGAGGGTGCAGGGTCCATTCTTTGCAGCCTGGGGTCTGGCTGTGTTTGTTGGGGAGGGGTTTCAGGGTTACATTTCTGATTTTTAAGCCTGCAGTAAAACTCATTCAGGTTGTTCGTCAGCTGACGATTGCCCAAAGAACGGGGGGCTTTCCTCTTATAGCTGGTTATTTCTTGCATGCCCTTCCAAACTGACAAAGAATCACTAGCTGAGAACTTGCTCCTCAACTTCTCAGAGTATCATTCCTTGGCAGCTCTGATTCCTCTTCTCAGCGTTTTATCGATTAGGCTATCTTTTGATTTGAGCATAAGAATAGGGGATTTGAGTATAAGAGCAGGGAGGTTCTACTGCAGTTGTACAGGGTCTTGGTGAGACCGCACCTGGAGTATTGCGAACAGTATTGGTCTCCTAATCTGAGGGAGTACAGAGAAGGTTCACCAGTGATTCCTCAGAGATGGCAGGACTTTCATATGAAGAAAGACTGGATAGACTCGGCTTGTACACGCTGGAATTCAGAATATTGGGGGGGGATCTTATAGAAACTTACAAAATTCTTAAGGGGTTGGACAGGCTGGATGCAGGAAGATTATTCCCGATGTTGGGGAAGTCCAGAACTAGGGTTCACAGTTTAAGGATAAGAGGGAAGTCTTTTAGGACCGAGATGAGAAAATCATTTTTTACACAAAGAGTGGTGAATCTGTGGAATTTTACTTCGGAGTCACGTGAGTGACTTCGTGAAGAAGCCCGCTTCCACGCATGCGTGTCATATCGCTACACGCATTGCAACGAGTCACACAGGGGGGAACGGCGTTCCCCAGCGGGAGAATTTGAAAGTCGGGAACAGCAGGTAAGAGACTCTGCGTTCCTTTTTTCTACTTACCTTTTAGGTGGCTGCGGAAAGCTGGCGGGGAGACCCGTGGAGTGCGAGCAGCCGGCAGCAGCAACAGCACGAGTTTCCCTGGAGGGGAACAACCTGTGCCCGACTTTGCTCCCGCACCGGCAAAATTCACTTCTCGGCCGGGCGGGAAGCAAAGCAAAGAGGTCCGTATGCCAGTCTTTAGCGAGACTGGCTTGGAACAGTCGCTAGCGGCCAGCGCGAAGGCTGCGGGACAGAGAGCAGGGGCCAGCGCTGTAAGTACCCGGGGTACACAGCAGTGCTGGAAACGCTCAGCGAGTGCAGCGGCACTATGGAGTAGGAACTGGACGTCCGGGCTGAAAACCTTCTTCAAAAGGTAAGCACCGGGGTTGGTCCAGGGGATCCATAGGTACAGGAACTGCCGCGAATGGACCAGGCCCGTGAACACCGGGGTCGGTCCGAGCGGCTCGAACCCGACACGCAGGGAACAACGTTCACCAGCGGGAGTATGAAAAGTCGGGAACCGCAGGTAGGAGACTCTGCGTTTCCTTCCACTTACCTTTAGGTGCAGACATGGACTGGGTCCATGTCAGCTGCAGAATGCCGGCGGGAGAACCGCGGAGTGCAGGCAGCCGGCAGGAGAGCAGTAACGGCAGTCGGCAGCGGCAGCGGCAGGAGCTCTGGCAGCGGCAGGAGCTGGCAGCGGCAGGAGCTGGCAACGGCAGGAGCTGGCAGCGGCAGGAGCTGGCAACGGCAGGAGCAGCATGGGCACATCGATTCCCGGAGAGGGAAAACACCGGTGCCCAACTTCGCTCCAGCACGGTGAGAAAATTCATTTCTCAGCAGCAAAGGACTTTGCAGTTGGCTGGCTGCAATCTACTACAAGGGACCAGTATGTGAGTTCCAGGGTCGGTCCCAGCGGGGTTTTTAGTTACAATAATCACTTCTGGGCCTTTTGGCTAAGATCAAGTGTAGTATCTGTTCTTATCAGTTTAATATCTGATTCATCCCTTATCTAGGGACCATATATTAAATAAAAACTATAGTAGCTGTTATCATCAGTTTGAATGTCTTATATGTCCCTTATCTAAGGACCATATAAGTAGGAGTGTCCAGAATTGAGGGCATTAGAGTGGGGTTGACCGGCTCCAACGACCGCAAGGGACCAGTACCGTCAGTATGGGGGTCGGTCCCAGGGGTCTAAGATAAAGGAGCAGCCAGGAGTGCTGAGAGCGTTGGAGCCGGGTTAAAGGAATAGATGGAAGCAGCTGTGCCAGTTATCCTCCACACCGGCCATATCCACTCCATGGAAGGAAGGACAAAACTGGAGAAGGAGGACCATGGAACAGCGGGCAGCCAGCAGCAGCCAGCGGCACTTGGATCATCCGTAGTGGGATCAGCTGTGCCCGATGTCGGCCCCGCACCGGCCAGATCCATGCGGCCGAGCGGTAAGGCTAGACACATATCAAACAAGGTAGTGGACTCAGAGGGTCCGACTTTGCATAATACCGCCGGCAACCAGTGCCCGAGAGGGCTGGAGCAGGAAGAAGCGGTGTATGGAGCCTTGCTCCAACGTGATAAAACCACAGCAGTACCTCTTTGAGGGCTGCACAATGCTTCTACCCCATCAGAGGGGAGCACTGTGGGTCAGTTCTGGGTTGACTTGCAAGAGGGGTCCGCAGAACAAAAGACAAGTGGGCAGCAGTTAAGCCCACATGGGTACCCCGTGCGGGACCCTAGAGATCTCTAACTCTATAAAAAAGAGTAGGCAGGACCCTGATGGGCCAGAGCCTGGTAATACAGCGTCCCATGATCCTAACACAGCAGGGACTCTGCTGGACATGGTGGCTGATTACTTTAGCCAAGTCAAACATGGGTAGACTTGGATCCAGGATGGCAATAGTATTACTATATGTCTGGCCACAAACGCCAACAAGAAAAATTTACAGACACTGGCCAGACATCTGCCACCTGGCAACGGTGAGGCATTACAGGTGCCCAGTGTAAACCAATGCATTTGGCAGCATATGGGGACGAACATCAGGAACCAGGACCTCAAGATCCAGAGAACCTTAAAGGGATTGACGGAAGGCATCATAGCATACACCCACACCCTGGACTAAACGTAGGTAACCAAGACCATCAAGACGCACTAGCTCTGTTTAGTAATATGCAATATGACCTGAACTACACGTGGAAGGCGTCCATTCAGCCAGCACTAGGACCCCAAAATGCTACCATTTGCAAACAAAGAACCGTGGGTGGACAAAGCCTAGACACTGGGGCTCATCAAGGCCAGCGCAAGGGCCTATTTTGGGGCATGATACCAGCCACAGGCAAGGCCATAAAAAATGTGGCTCATACCAGTGGCAGTGCCAGAAATCAATATAACCCGCAGGATCCTTTTTTAGGGTATGGCCAGGGCGGCCACCCTGGAAGATGCGGAAGCCTCAACCTCCCACACAACCCCGAACAAGAGATATCAAACCAGAACCTCCTTTTCAAAAAAAAAAAAAAAAAAAAAAAAAAAAAAAAAAAACCAAAACCAAGGAAATAACTCAACCACCGGTAACCATGGAGGTAGGTGGGTGGGGTTTATTCTGTAAAAATAGGGACCTACGATGGTAGGGGAGGTTGCAACACTACAGTTATGTATGGTATATAATCACTACAGATTCATATAATCTCAGCAGTATTCAGGGTTATCTGATAGGATTTACTCATCCCAATAACCACAGTACAACATACACCAGAAGGGCATTTTGTCCTTGCATAAACCAAACAATCCAAAACCCACATGGTGCTACAAAATATTGTACACGAAAGGTGTGATTGAACATACTTTTCATGGAACATTAGAATTGTATCAAACATATTTATTAAATAAAATAGAGTAGGGTTGCAGGATTATCATTTGATTTTAACCCTAAACACATTTGTTCTAGATATTCATTTTAAGATGGATACTCTTATTATTGATAAAGACTTGGTGTCAGCTGCGGTTTTCTATATGGCAGGCATCGACTCAAAAGAGGAACTTTGGCAATATAGAGCTTACAAAAGGGGCAATCATCAGCCCCAATATTATTTACTAAAATTCTAAAACCAGCTTGGCATTGTTATGTAAACAAAGCCATAGGGTGATGTATTTCCCCCGTTCGGCCCCATCAATGGGGTACTAGGGAAAATTGAACTTCACTCGGCATCTGGAATTCTCAGAGTACCCGACTGGCCTACTAAATCATGGTATTCGGTCATACAGGGGATGGTGTTAGAACCATGTTCCCTAATGTACATAGCCAAAAATTATTAATTTATCCAGTGACTGGAGGCAGTCATCTATGCCATAAGACTATGGATTTATTGATTGGTAGAGTCTAAAAGACCCACTACACGGCAGTGGGCTGTCAGACAGGACGATGAATCTCATCTCATCTGCACTAAGACTGTCAACACGGAAGCAGTACCTTGGACACATCAAGAATGGGGCATATACTGCTTGGACAACAACCTCGACCAACAGGCCAAGAATTTCTGGCCGTATTGGATTTTTAACAAGCCTCCATTATGATAATCGATGGGGCTACAGTGCCATCAATAGTGCCACAAGTGCACTCTCCAATTACCTATCACAAGGAACAGAGCGGACGCGGTGGGAACGCACCCCTGGTAAGAAAACCAGGTACTCCGAAATCTGGGACGTGGGTGTCGTTTCTCAACATGCTGAGGAGCTTGTAGCTCATAACAGCGTTGTCACTTCAGTAACAGTCCAGGAAGATGGTTATGCTCATGGTGTTATTTACCGCACAACAAGTCCAGCCATTAAGCAAACTGAGCCTGGACTCCCTGATCATCTCACCGAGAAACTGGTGTTGTCATACAGGATTTAATAAAAGAAAACAGATCGGGTTCCTCGGGTCAAGTGTTTGAATTTATGGTACACCCATATGGCAAACGACTGTGTATAGCAAGACACATCTAACAATACATAGGATATACTAAGAACATTCGAGGTCAGAGAATGGAGTTGTTTATCTCTTACAAGAAACCGCATGAAAGGGTCACGACTCAAACTATATCAAGGTGGCTCAAATAGGTCCTAAAAATGGCAGAAATAGACACTAATGTTTTAACTCTCATTCCACCAGGGCTGCAGCAACATCCGCAGCAAAAATTGTACAGGTACCCACAGACCAAATCCTCAGAATGGCAGGATGGTCATTCAAAAAGGGTTTTTCCACAGGTTTTATAATAAACCAGTTATTTTTTGGAGCCATCATTGTATTAAGAAAACATTTTATGTTCAACAAAATAATTTGCCCGAAAGGTTACAGGGCTATGATTCTCAAATTTTAAAAAATGTTATATATTTTTTCGTTATACCACACAACTCTTTGTATAATTGTGTTTTAAAATTACTAATGATGCTCTCTCCCAATACCCAAGGCAGTTTGTGAAGCATGGACTCGTTCCACGGCATGAGGTCACAGAGCTTTGAAATCTTCACGAAGTCACTCACGTGACTCCGAAGTAAAATAGTAAGATTAAACGAGAACTTACCAGTTTGAAGTTTGATCTGTATTTTATGAGGAGTTACGATGAGGGATTTCGTGCCCTCCGCTCCCACCCTCTTATGATCATATCAAAAACTGGTATCTCTTTGGTAATCTTACTATGTTAGATCATTATAGGTTCCTGTGACCTCACACCGCTGCTTTGAAGTATGACACGCATGCGTGGAAGCGGGCTTCTTCACGAAATCCCTCATCGTAACTCCTCATAAAATACAGATCAAACTTCAAACTGGTAAGTTCTCGTTTAATCTTACTATTCTCTGCCACAGAAGGTAGTTGAGGCCAGTTCATTGGCTATATTTAAGAGGGAGTTAGATGTGGCCCTTGTGGCTAAAGGGATCAGAGGGTATGGAGAGAAGGCAGGTACAGGATACTGAGTTGGATGATCAGCCATGATCATATTGAATGGCGGTGCAGGCTCGAAAGGCCGAATGGCCTACTCCTGCACCTATTTTCTGTGTTTCTATGTTTTAACTTTTTAACGATTAGGCTATCGGCTTGACGCATATTTGCTCCC
This sequence comes from Leucoraja erinaceus, assembly GCF_028641065.1. NCBI lineage: Eukaryota > Metazoa > Chordata > Chondrichthyes > Rajiformes > Rajidae > Leucoraja > Leucoraja erinaceus. The sequence continues at coordinate 155,192 of NW_026576151.1, read as the reverse complement.
CGCCCCCCCCCCCCCCCCCGATCTCAAAATGGAAATGTTACATCTGTATATAATAATCCCATTAAAATGTTTATTTATGTCACAAACTATGGAATTCATATTTTTCAGTATTGTTATCAAGGAAAATAAACCAGTTCCAATTGTTTGATATTATTTGATATCGTTTAATATTATTCATATGGAGGAGAAAATATAATAGCTCTAAAACCTATCTTAATTTTGCAATCTCACTCAAGATAATCTCCCTTTCCCTCTCCCCTCCCCATCGCTCTCTCCGTTCCCCTCTCTCTCTCTCTCTCTCTCTCTCCCCATCCCCCCCTCTCACATCCCCCCCTCTTTCTTGCGGGGGCGAAGATGCAGGTGGCGCGGGCCCAGCGGGGGCCCAGCGGGCGGGGGGGATGAAGGTGGCGTGGGCCCGGTGGGGGTGGCGGGGACCCAGCGAGTGTCAGTGGGGGTGGCATGGGCCCAGCGGGGGTGGCGTGGGCCCAGCGGGGGTGACATGGGCCCAGCGGGGGAGGCATGAGCCCAGCGGGGGTGGTGTGGGGGGGAAGATGGCTTGGGCCCCGGCGGTGGGGGAAGGCGAGGGGAGTGGGCTCCGCCGCAGCGGCGACTGGTGTTGGGATTACAGCCGTTGAGTTCAGATTCAGCCACTCCCGCCCGGGGACGAGAGAACAGAGAACTGGCCGTTTCCAAAGTGGAAACGTAGATTTTTTTTTGTTCCGATTTTTTTTTTTTGGGGGACTTTTTTCTTAAGGGAAAAGAAGGGGGGTGCGGTCGCACCCAACGCACCCCCTCCCCCCCGCCCCCCCTTCGGACGGCCATGTCTATGATTTCATGATTCACAGCTTTTTATATGTCTGTATGTCTCATCCAAAATGTATTTACAAGAGACAATACTTTTACAGGAGACAATACAGACAACGGTAGATTTCTGCACCGTCTCACAGCTCGAAGTCCAGTCATATATCCTCTGCTTTCGTAGGGATATTTATGATTGCCAGTTTCTCTTGAGCTTCAGGTTATTACTGAGTGAGTGATCAGATGACCTGTTGCAAAACTACAATGAAAGCCTCTTCCAATTGACAACAATGAGAAAAGTGATATTCAGATTCAGAAATTGCCCAATTCTCAACCTTTATTCTGGGAAAACAACCAGAACCTGCAGCTTTAGAACACTTCCTTCAATAGACATTACGCCAGCAGGAATCCTTCTACATCCCAGTCGCGTTGCAATGTACAATTTTCGGGATTATTCAGGAGCTGTGGAACTATGTGGAGAGCGGACATTGATACAATGAAAGTTACACGGTCTGCAGATGCTGGAAATGTGCTGGACACAAAATGCTGGAGTAACTTAGTGGGTCAGACAGCATCTCTGGAAGACATGGATAGGCGCAATTTTGGGTTGGGATCTTTCCTCAGATTGTAGTGGGGATGGAGAAACCTGGAAAAGAGGTGGGGTCAGGACAAAGCCTGGCAAGTAATAGGTAGGCACAAAATGCTGGAGTAACTCAGCGGGTCAGACAGATTTTCTGGAGAAAAGGAATAGGCAACGTTTCAGATCGAGACCCTTCTTCAGACCCAGATCCGACATGTCAGCCATTCCTTCCCTCCGCCTGTCCATCAGTTACTCCAGCTTTTTGTGTCTATTTTCAGTTTAAACCAGCATCTGCAGTTCCTTACAACACAAGAGATAGGTAGATACAGGTAAAGGGGGATTATGATAGGCAGATGGCTGGATAAAGGGTAGAGATGAAAATAAACTAAAAGGTGACAAAAAGGGGCGGAAATGAAAAAAAAATGAGACAAGGAAACAAAAGGGTATCAGGAGAGACGATATGAAGTGCAATGTAAAACCAGAGAGAGGGAGATAGTTTGATTGGAGGGGGGGTTGGAAGGGTGTGAATGGATTAAATGGAAAAACTTTTTCTCACAGAGAGTTGTGAGTCTGTGGAATTCTCTGCCTCAGTTCTCTGGATGCTTTCAAGAGAGAGCTAGATGGGGCTCTTAAAGATAGCGGAGTTAGGGGATATGGGGAAAAGGCAGGAACGGGATACTGATTGGGGAAGATCAGCCATTGGTGGTGCTGGCTCAAAGGGCCGAATGGCCTACTCCTGCACCTATTGTCTATTGTCTAAAAGACAGGCAGGAAGAGATGAAGGAATATTGTGATGCTGCTGGGCTGAAGTGCGTTTATTTCAATGCAAAGAGTATTGTAGAGAACAGTTTATTAGGGGCATCATGGTGGTGCAGCGGGTAGAGCTGCTGCCTCACAGTGTCAGAGACCCGGGTTTGATCCTGCTTATGGGTGCTGTCTGTATGGAGTTTGTACGTTCTCACCGTGACCATGTGGGTTTTCTCAGGTGATCCAGTTTCCTCCCACACTTCAAACGTTGCAGGTTTGTAGATTAGTTTGCTTCTGTAAATTGCCCCTGGTGTGTCAGAAGCAAAAGTGAAATAAGATGGAACTGGGTGATCGATGGTCAGTGTGGACTCAATGGGCCGAAGGGCCTGTTTCCACGCTGAACCACTAAACTAAACTAAATTAAACTGCGTTAAAGCAGATAAGCAGAGACTGTATCGGTGCGTGGGTCCATCAAGTTGTGGCCATTGTGGAAACCTGACGGGCAGCTCAACATTCTGGGGTTTCCATGTTTCAGAAGTGGTAGAGAGGTGGGTAAAAGAGGTGGAGGTGTTGCTGTACTAATCAGGGAGACGTTACTAATCAGGGAGGAGGGGCACAGACAGGACAGACTAGAGGGATCATTCACTCAGGCGATAGGGGTAGAACTTAGACATAAGAAAGGTGTAATGGGATCGTACTATAGGTGCTCCAATTGCAAGCAGGAGATCGAGGAACAGACATGGAGACAGATTTGTGAAAGATGCCAAAGTGACAGGGTTGTCTTAGTGGGTGACTTTAAACTCCCCAATATTGGCTGGGACTTGCTCAGTGCCAAAGGCAGAGACGGTGCAGAATGTTGTGAGGTGTATCCAAGATGGTATCTTGACACCGCATGCGGAAAGTCCAACACAAGAAGGTTTTGTGTTGGACCTTGTGTTGGGAAAAGAGCCTAGCCAGGTGACTGGTGTTGCAGTGGAAGGACATTTTTGGAAGAGTGATCACAACTCCATCAATCTGAAGATTGTTTTGAACAGGGAGAAGGCTGGATCTTGCGGGAAGGTTCTAAACTGGAGTGAGGCAAAGTAGAACGATATTAGGCAGGAGTTCAGAAGTCCACATCCGACATGTGGGAGTCATTCAAAGGCCATGTACAATGACTTGGACGTAAACATAGATGGGTTGGTTTGTAAGTTTACAGTTGACACCAATATATCTGGGGTGGTGGAATGTGAGGAAATGCTGACAAACTATACAGTGGAAGAAGAATCAGCTGGAGAAATGGGTGGATGACATTTAAAATGAGCAAGTGTGATGTGTTGTCCTTTGCGAAGTCGTATATAACGGGAACATGTACAATTAATGGCGTGACCCTGAACAACATTGACATGCAGAGGGATCTTGGAGTTCAAGTCCATAACTCCATGAAAGTGGTCCCACAAGTAGATAGAGTGACAAAAAAGGCATTTGGTGTGCTTGCTTACATAGGTCAGGGTATTGAGAGTTAGATAGTCAGATATTTTTAAGGCAGAGATAGACAAATGCTTGATAAGAACGGGTATCAAGGGTTATGGGGAGAAGGCAGGAAATGGGATTAGGAAAGCAGAGATCAGCCATGATTGAACTCAATGGGCCGAATGGCCTTTTTCTACACCTATAACGTGAACTTGTGATGCCGATTTATCGGGCTTTGCTTAGGCTGCATTTCAAGTAGAGTGTGCAATGCTGGTTACCCCATTACAGGGAGGATGTGGAGGCTTTGGAAAAGGTGCAGAAGAGGTTTAACAGAATGATGCCGGATTTGGGGACATTGCTGAGGAAATGGGGGACCGGTAGCTAGAAGATGTTGGGACTTTTCCTTACTTTCTACTTCGTTTCGATGCTGCTCGAATGGAGGAATTGTTAACTGAAACCCCTAGTTTTAAATGTACAAAGAATTATAGTTGATCTCAGCTTCTTGGGAAAAGGCGGTGTTCTTTGATGTCAGATGTCATCAGAATACAAAAATAGAAACTAACAAGCAAAGCAGTAAAGTGGATAATACTTTATTATTCTCAAGAATATTTCAGTAGGACAAGATCATTCTTTTCAGCAACAATCTAGAAGTCCCTCATGCGCCTGAAAGACCCGATGGTGGAGTTGAATCCGCCCCAGTCATTGTATCTCCTGTACTCCCCGGGTCTCATGAAGTACTGTCGGCCTCTGTAGTTGGGTTGTTCATAGAAGATCCAGTAACCATCCATCACGTGGCAGGAGTGAATGTCACGGTAACGGAAGCGATCGTAGACGGAGGGACAGTCGTCCATGAATTCCATCATCTGTCCTCCAAAGTCAGGCCTCTCGTAAATCTTCATCCTGTAGTTGCCCCCTCGGTACTGGAATAGAAAAAGAAAATGGTAATTGTCTTGATGCTACATCTGGATCAATGTCTAGAAAGAAGTAGCAGACCAGCAAGCTCTATTGATGCAAATGACATTTGATCGCTGAAGTTTATTACTCATACGATGAGCTGGAGAAACAGTGAGCAGTCGAGAACACCAAATAAAAGCATCTAGATCTGGTAATACTTAACAGGACAGGCAGCGTCTGTGGAGGAAGAAGCAATTCATACTTTCATAAGTTATACGTGCCAATTTAAGCTATTCGGCCCATCGAGTCTAGTCTGCCATCCAATCATGGCTGATCTACCTTTCCGTCTCATCCTCATTCTCCTTTCTTCTCAACACAAACCCTGTAGTTCACATAACTTCTCTGAGGAGGGAGAAGGATCGATCAACTAAAGCGAATATCTGTAAATATCGGTGAACGGCACCCAACATAGACTGGGTGGTTGAAGTGATGGTGCCACTAGCTGATGGGTAATGGTGAAGGAGTAAGGAGATGTAAATAGAAGGAGACGAGAGAGAAAAAAATCATGTTGCAACTGTGAGATATCGATGCCTAGAAATCTGAAGTGAAAGAATGCGAAAGAAACCAACAGATTAAGTGGTGTCTTTGAAAAATAAAATGTGGAATCATTATCTTCAGTTCAAGAACATTTCTTAGAAGTTGCTTGTTTCGAGAGAGACTGGTTATTAGAAATTGAAATTAGAAAATGAAGATAGACACAAAATGCTGGAGTAACTCAGCGGGACAGGTAGCATCTCTGGATTGAAGGAATGGGTGACATTTCAGGTCGAGACCCTTCTTCAGACAGAGAGTCAGCAGAGAGGGAGACACAGAGATAAGGAAGGGTAAGGTGTGAAAAGACATCAAAGTGGTAAAGGCTCAGAAAACGTAGAACAGATCATTCTTAGCTAGGGGGAGGAGACAACAAAGCATACAGAGATCAAATTTAATCAGGAGGACTTTAGTCAGACTGGTTGGGGAACTAGGATGGGGTTGGGATGGAGAGAGAGGGAAAGCAAAAATTACTGGTTAGAGAAATCAATATTCATACCACTGTCCAAGTGAAATATGAGATGGTGTTGCTTCAATTTGTGCTGGGCCTCACTTTGACAATGGAGGAGACCCAGGACAGAAAGGTCAATATGTGAATTGGAGGAGGAGTTAAAGTATTTACCAACCGGGAGATGACCTGTAAAATATCCTTTAACATTCTGTTAAATAATTCACCTATCAGTTTGGCATGTTTAATTACTGTGAGAAAATGTACTGGATGATTTTACTTGAACTTTAGAGTTATGTGCAGCAAACCTTATCTGTGCATTTTAGGAATGGATAATTTCCCTCCAAGAACAAAACTGTAAACCTCATTGCAAACGTAGCTACATCACTTCCAAATGTAACGTCCTTACAAAAACATCCAAAAACCTTCCACAGTCAGTCAAGAGAAACTAAATATTAAACAATGCTCTTTTCTACTCTTCATTCAGGATAAAACACAAAAAACTACAAGGAACTCACGTGTGGGTAGCTGCGACAGGACCTGATGTTGTCATTGAATCCCATCCAGCGCTGGTAGTCAGGATACTCCCCCCTGTTCAGGACATACTGGTACCCCATGTAGTTGGGTTTCTCGTACGCCACCCACCAGTCACTCTCCACACGGATGGAGTTACAGCGGCTGAAGTAAGGGGACAGGTCGGCACAGTCGGTGCTGCACTCATAGTGCCGACCCTGGAAGTTTCTGTCCTCGTAGAAGATGATCTGTGGAAAGAAATAGGTTTTTAAATTGATAGATTCTCAAACTACGAAATATTCACCAACAAATTCTAATATCGTTTCATGAACTAAATTGCCATTACCTTTCCCATTTTGAGCTCACAGTTGGCCTGGTAACTGACTGTGTGTAGCACTGTCTCACACAGCTAGGTATTTATACGCTGGGCAGAAAGCTTCACTAGGCTATACTTTTGTTATTCTAATGATTCAGGATTGAAATTCAGCAGATACCAATGAAATCCACGGTAGAGTTTATTGTAGAAAAACTGTTGAAAGACACCTGATGTGTCCATGACTCTTTCTATTTTGCTGTTGTGTCACTCTAATTGTTGTTTGAGTAAAAGCAGTTTTGGACTAGATGTTGATAAGTGGCAAGTGCCCATCGCACGAAATAAAACCTTGCCAATTGTTATTTCCTGATGTGGGAACACTCACCATTTCTTTTGATATTGCATTGCAATTCCATCTCTCTTTCCCCTACCATCAATATTGAGTCACATCAGTAGAGTTGCTGCCTTACAGCACTTGCAGCGCCAGAGACCCAGGTTCGATCCTGACTGCATGGGTTTTCTCCGAGATCTTCGATTTCCTCCAAAGACGTACAGGCTTGTAAGTTGGCTTGGTTAAAGTGTAAATTGTCCCTCGTATGTGTAGGATAGTGTTAATGTGCAGGGATTGCTGGCCGGCGTGGAATTGGTGGGCCGAAGGGCCTGATTCTGCCCTGTATCTCTAAACTAAACTAAATATCCTGAGAATCATCATTGACCTAAAATTGATATGTGCCAGGCATTTAATCACGATTAACGGATGAACGGATGAGAGGAGTAGCAACAAATTCAACTCTTGACCTCAATGGAAGTCAAGTTTAGTGTCATATGCACATGTACGATGTGATCAGTGTCACTGATGCTATGAGTCATACAGTGGATCCGCCCACTGGTTTAATAGAAAGCCCTTTTCCCTTTCTTCCCCCGTCTTGAAACCACACCTGGAGTATTGTGTGCAGTTTTGGTCCCCTAATTTGAGGAAGGACATTCTTGCTATTGAGGGAGTGCAGCGTAGGTTTACAAGGTTAATTCCCGGGATGGCGGGACTGTCATATGCTGAGAGAATGGAGCAGCTGGGCTTGTACACTCTGGAGTTTAGAAGGATGAGAGGCAATCTCATTGAAACATATAAGATTGTTAAGGGTTTGGACACGCTGGAGGTAGGAAACATGTTCCCGATGTTGGGGGAGTCCAGAACCAGTGGCCACAGTTTAAGAATAAGGGGTAGGCCATTTAGAACGGAGATGAGGAAACAACTTTTCTCACAGAGAGTGGTGAGTCTGTGGAATTCTCTGCCTCAGAGGGTGGTGCAGGCAGGTTCTCTGGATGCTTTCAAGAGAGAGCTAGATAGGGCTCTTAAAAATAGCAAAGCCTGTGAATATGGGGAGAAGGCAGGAATGGGGTACTGATTGGGGATGATCAGCCATGATCAAATTGAATGTCTCGATGGGCCGAATGGCCTACTCCTGCACCTATTGTCTATTGAGTAGTGTGTTAAGATGAAGTTACCTGTGCTGTATTGCGAATAAAAGTCTTTGGATCTAAATCACTGTACCTGAGTTGTCATTCGAACATGGTGTCAGAAGACTCGCTCCTTGACTAATTCTATTGCTTTTAGTTTAGTTTGGGTTTTTTTGTCCAGTATATGTTTTACTATGGCTGCTACTCTCTGAAAACCAGAGATCCCGATGTTTGATGAAGACCTCGTAGAACGGTGGCGCATATTTGAAGAAGATTTCACCATTTACATCGAAGCTGCTCACCAGGCTGCTGCTCCAGGTGTTCGTGCCTCAATCCTCCTTAACCAAGCAGGCACAGAAGCTGCTTGGCATTCCAGAAGATTTCATTATAAACCAGATAGGTTTGACCTGGCTGGTGTCCAGATCGCTCCCGCTGAATCCATCCAGGACCCCGACTGCTTGTTACGCAAATTCCGACAGTTATGTGAGTTATGTACTAACTTAATGGAAAGTCACAGTCATTGTTATAAAGTCATCAGCCGGTGAGGGCGGATCCTCGCAGGTCTTTCTGGGTGCACACGAGAGACATTGTCAGCCAGATGCATGTCCTTACCATGTTTGTAGGTCAGAGCAATGTCAGACTTTTGAAGTTGCAGCAACATCCGCTGAAGGCGTCCTTAGTGAGGAATAAATTGGGCAATACAGATTCCTTTGCATGCCTTTTGGCATAAGCTCTGCTAGTGAAGTATTTTAACGGGCTATGGAACAATTGTTTGCAGGTTACACATGCTCCAGTGTAGTACATGATATCCTTGTTGCTGGATGAACTATCCAAGAGCACAATGTTAATCTAACAAAGTTCCTGGACCGCGCCAATCCAATTAACCTCGTTAAACCATCAAAAATGCAAATAGAGTATAAGTGAGGTGAATTACGCAGGCCATGTGTTCACTAAAGATGGCCTAAAAACTGATCCGGCGAAAACCATTACTATCAACGAGTTACCAGCACCCACAGACCTGCTTCGTCTGCAGAGATTCCTTGGCATGGTAAACTACCTGGGTAAATTTATTCCGAATTTCAGTGAAATCTCAGCCCCGCTGTGCCAGCTTACCCACAAAGACACTGTTTGGGCATGGCACGAGCAACAGCAGAGGGCGTTCAAAGTCTTGTGCCCCTACTCCCGATTATTTTAATCCTATGCCTCGTGCACCATGACTGACAACCCTATGCTGAAACTGAAAAGGAGCTGCTAGCAGTTGTTTTCGCAAACAAGAAGTTTAATGACTTTATCTTCGGACATACGGTCATGATGGAAACTGACCACTAACCCCTGGTCAGCATCTTTAACAAACCGATTCATGCCTCTCCAGGACGCCTACAGTGGATGTTGCTTCAACTACAAAATGTATGACATTGCTCTGACCTACAAACGTGGCAAGAATATGCACCTGGCTGACACCCTCTCCCGTGCTCCCCGAAAGGCCTGTGAGGGTCGGCCCTCACCGGCTGACGGCTTTGTGATAATGATCGTGTCTTTTATTCCCTCGTCCTGTGTGGAGGACCTAGTTGCCCACACTGCTGCTGACAGTACCTTACAGTTGCTCGCCTCCGTCATTAAGTGCAGCTGGCCTGACTAGCATTACAATCTACCGCTTCCATTTTGGCCCTACTTTGCCATCCGTGATGAACTAGTACTATAAGATGGTATTATCGTAAAATGCCACAAGGTTGTAGTCCTTGTTTTGCTATAGAACAAGTATTTTAATGCTGTCCATGCTGGACATCCAGGCGCTGAAGCCACTGTCCTACGAGCAAAAAACATGCTTTACTGGCCTGGTATGGTTGAATACATCCTTGAGAATGTGGCAGTGTGTAACAGATTAGAACCTCATCAACAAAAGCAACCACTTCTCTCACACCCGGCTCCTGCCCTCCCATGGTCTACAGTGTCAACTGACATATTTGAGTGGCATGGCAAGCAGTACCTGGTACTTGTCGACTCGTATTCCGGCTGGTTTGACATCTATTTTCTTAGCAGCCCCACTTCTCGCGGGGTAGTTTTAAAGCTTGCTCGCCATTTTGCAGACCACGGAGCTCCTTGCATAATTTACCAGGCAACACTTCAAGGAGTTTGCTGCACTCTGGGCTTTTGTCCACATCACCAGCAGCCCTGAATGTCCACAGTTGAATGGACCAGCTGAACGGGTTGTCAAGAGTGCCAAACAGCTCATGGAATGATCCCACAGAGCTAATTCCGACGTGTACCTGGACGTGCTCAACTTGCGCAACATCTCCCGTGACCCAATACTGGGTTCACCTGCTCAACATTTATTGTCAAGGCAGAACCGAGCCACGGTGCCTGTGGCAGATCAGGCAATGATCCTGCAGGTGGTCCCACCATCGGAAGTCCAGTCCAGGCTGCAGCAAAAGCGTGACATTCAAGAACAGTGGTATGACAAGACATGCAGGCCACTGCCACCATTAACCAAGGGGCAGGTGGTTCATTTGCAAACTGACAAAAGTCATAACCATATCAGTGTAATTCCTGGAACTGCCTCTGAGCCACGTTCATATTTGGTCAGTGCTGATGGCGGCATCTACAGACGTAACAGACAACATATCCTGTCTGTAAATGAGCCGGCTCCACCTTCTTATTATCCCCACCGTACAAGTAAACTTCCGTCCACATCCAGCAGCATCGGTCCGCCTGTACCAACACAACAACCCACTTCTGAAACGGCTAATCTGCCAATGGCAACACCTCCTCCGCCTGTGCTAAATTCACCGGGAATGCTGTTTCAATCTCTGCCACAGGTCATACCAATGACTCTGTCCCCGGTGGCGAGAAACGGAGATGGTTTATATCGCACATGTGCTGGTCGTGCTTGCAAGCCTACTGTGAAGTACCTGGGCTATGTTAGACTTTCCTCCAGCTTATTATCAATTGCTATGCATGCTTTATTTAATCAATGGTTTTGTACTGACATTTAATTCTTTAAGAGGGAGGATGTAGAACAGTGTCACTCATGTAATAAGTCATACTGTAGCTCCACCCACTAGTTTAATAGAAAGCCTCTGTTCCCTTTCTTCCCCAGTCATGTGTTATGTGTTAGGATGAAGTTACCTATGCTGTAATGCCAATAAAAATCTTAGGATCTTAATCACTGTGCGTGAGTTAAGTTATTCCAATAATAAGATACAATAAATATCTTGCTTGCAGCAGCATCACAGGCTCATGGACTCGGATAACACACAAAACAACATCAATCATGCACAAATTACACTTAAGTTTGTGGTAGTGCAAGAGGTGATCCACAATATTCCATAGTCAAGGTATAGTTCAGTTTGTGTGGGTTGGTTCAAGAAGTTCCCCTGTGGAGGAAAGAACTGTGGATGATGGTTTGAACCAAAGAGTAACTCAGCGGGACAGGCAGCATCTGTGGAGAAAAGGAATAGGTGATGTTTTGGGTCGAGGCCCTTCCTCAGACTCCAGAGATGATGTCTGACCTGCTGAGTTATTCCAGCTTTTTGTGTTTATCTTTGGTTCAAGAACCAAATCTGAATTCTTAAATCAGGAAATATGAATTGGCAAGGTTTTGTTTGGTGTGGTGGGCACTTGCCACTTATCAACATCTAGTCCAAAGGTTGCCCATGAGACGTTGCAGTTTGACACAAAGCACCACACAAGATAATATGGACTAGTCATTGTCCAAAACTGCTTTTACTCAAACAACAATTAGAGTGACACAACAGCAAAATAGAAAGAGTCCTGATGGACACATCAGGTGTCTTTCAACAGTTTTTCTACAATAAACTCTTCCATGGGCTTCATTGGTATCTGCTGAATTTCAATCCTGAATCATTAGAATAACAAAAGTATAGCCTAGTGAAGCTTTCTGCCCAGCGTATAAATACCTAGCTGTGTGAGACAGTGCTACACACAGTCAGTTACCAGGCCAACTGTGAGCTCAAAATGGGAAAGGTAATGGCAATTTAGTTCATTAGACAGTATTAGAATTTGTTGGTGAATATTTCCTATTATGAGAATCTATCAATTTAAAAACGATTTCTCTCCGCAGATCATCTTCTACGAGGACAGGAACTTCCAGGGCCGGCACTATGAGTGCAGCACCGACTGTGCCGACCTGTCCCCTTACTTCAGCCGCTGTAACTCCATCCGTGTGGAGAGTGACTGGTGGGTGGCGTACGAGAAACCCAACTACATGGGGTACCAGTATGTCCTGAACAGGGGGGAGTATCCTGACTACCAGCGCTGGATGGGATTCAATGACAACATCAGGTCCTGTCGCAGCTACCCACATGTGAGTTCTTTTTAGTTTTTTGTGTTTTATCCTGAATGAAGAGTAGAAAAGAGCATTGTTTGATGTTTAATTTCTCTTGACCGACTGTGGTAGGTTTTTGGATGTTTTTGTAAGGACGTTACATTTGGAAGTGATGTATCTAAGTTTGCAATGTGGTTTAAAGTTTTGTTCTTTGGAACAAAATTAATCATATCTAAAATGCACCGATAAGGTTTGCTGCACAGAACTCTAAAGTTTAATAAAATCATCCAATTGGCTCACAGTAATTAAATATGCCAAACTGATAGGTGAATTATTTTACAGAACATTAAAGCATAATTTACAGGTCATCTCCCAATTGCTAAACACGTTAACTCTTCCTCCCATTCACATACTGACCATTCTCTCCTGGGCCTCCTCCATTGTCAGAGTGAGGCCCAGCACAAATTGAAGGAACAGCACCTCATATTTCACTTGAACAATGGTATGAATATTGACTTCTCCAAATTCAAGTAATCCCGTGCTTTCCCTCTCTCTCCATCCCTCCCCCCCCCCCCTTCTTAATTCTCCAACCAGTCTGACTGTCCTCCTAATTAAATTTTATCTCTGTATGCTCTGTTGTCACCTCCCCCTAGCTAACAAAGATCAAGTCCTCGTTTTCCTTGAGCCTTATCCCCTTTGATGTCTTGTTTTCACACCTTACCCTTCCTTATTTCTTTGTCTCCCTGTCCGTTGACTCTCGGTCTGAAGAAGGGTCTCGACCCGGAACGTCACCCAGTCCTTCTATCCAGAGATGCTACCTGTCCCGCAGAGTTACTCCAACATTTTGTGTCTGTCTTCATATTCTAATTTCAATTTCTAATAACCAGTCCCTCTCGGAACAAGCAACTTTGAATAAATGTTCTTGAACTGAAGATAATGATTCCACGTTTTCTTCTTCAAAAAGACACCACCTGATCTGTTGGATTCTTTAGCATTTTTTCGCTTCAGATTTCCAGCCATCGATATCTCACAGTTGCAACATGATTTTTTCTCTCTCATCTCCTTCTGTTTACATCCTCACTCCTTCACCCCCATCACCTAGTGGCACCATCACTTCAACCACCCAGCCTATGTTGAGTGCCGTCCTCTCACAGATATTCGCTATAGTTGCTCGATCAGGTTCAGATTCAAGATTCAGATTCAGATTCAATTTTAATTGTCATTGTCAGTGTACAGTACAGAGACAACGAAATGCATTTAGCATCTCCCTGGAAGAGCGACATAGCAAACGATTTGAATAAATAATAATAAGTGTCTGGGGGGGGGGGGGGGGGGGGGGGGGGGGTGGTGATTGGCAGTCACACCGAGGTACATTGTTGAGTAGAGTGACAGCCGCCGGAAAGAAGCTGTTCCTCGACCTGCTGGTTCGGCAACGGAGAGACCTGTAGCGCCTCCCGATGGTAGGAGGGTAAACAGTCCATGGTTGGGGTGAGAGCAGTCCTTGGCGATGCTGAGTGCCCTCCGCAGACAGCGCTTGCTTTGGACAGACTTCCCCCCTGTTCAGGACATACTGGTACCCCATGTAGTGGGATCCTTCTCCCACTTCTGAAAAGTAATGTGAACGACAGCAGTTGTGTGGAGAAGGAAGGAGACTGAGGTTGAGACGGAAAGGTAGATCAGCCATGATTGGATGGCAGACTAGACTCGATGGGCTGAATAGCTTCAATTGGCACGTCCAACTTATGAACGTATGAATTGCTTCTCCCTCCACAGACGCTGCCTGTGCTGCTAAGTATTACCAGATTTAGATGCATTTATTTGGTGTTCTCGACTGCTCACTGTTTCTCCAGCTCATCGTATGAGTAATATACTTCAGCGATCAAATGCTATTTGCATCAATAGAGCTTGCTGGTCTGCTGCTTCTTTCTAGACATTGATCCAGATGTAGCATCAAGACAATTACCATTTTCTTTCTATTCCAGTACCGAGGAGGCAACTACAGGATGAAGATTTACGAGAGGCCTGACTTTGGAGGACAGATGATGGAATTCATGGACGACTGTCCCTCCGTCTACGATCATTTCCGTTACCGTGACATTCACTCCTGCCACGTGATGGATGGTTACTGGATCTTCTATGAACAAGCCAACTACAGAGGCCGACAGTACTTCATGAGACCCGGGGAGTACAGGAGATACAATGACTGGGGCGGATTCAACTCCACCATCGGGTCTTTCAGGCGCATGAGGGACTTCTAGATTGTTGCTGAAAAGAATGATCTTGTCCTACTGAAATATTCTTCAGAATAATAAAGTGTTATCCACTTTACTGCTTTGATTATTAGTTTCTATTTTTGTATTCTGATGATATCTGACCCACAACAAAGAACACCACCTTTTCCCATGGAGCTTAGATCAGCTATAATTCTTTGTACATTTAAAACTAGGGGTTTCAGTTAACATTTCCACCATTCGAGCACCGTCAAAATGAAGCAGAACGTAAGGAAAAGTCCCAACATCTTCCAGCTACCGGTCCCCCATTTCCTCAGCAATGCCCCCAAATCCGGCATCATTCTGTTAAACCTCTTCTGAACCTTTTCCAAAGCCTCCACATCCTCCCTGTAAAGGGGTGACCAGCGCTGCACATTCAACTTGAAATGCAGACTGAGCAAAGCCCGATAAATCAGCATCATGTTCACTTTATAGGTGTATAATGAGGCCATTCGGCCCATTGAGTCTACTCTGCCATTCAATCATGGCTGATCCCTGCTCTCCTAATCCCATTTTCTACCTTCTCCCCATAACCCTTGATACCCGTTCTTATCACAAATTTGTCTATCTCTGCCTTAAAAATATCTGACTATCTAACTCTCAATACCCTGACCTATGTAAGCAAGCACACCATATGCCTTTTTTTTGTCACTATCTACTTGTGGTATCACTTTCATGGAGTTATGGACTTGAACTCCAAGATCCCTCTGCATGTCAATGTTGTTCAGGGTCATGCCATTAATTGTACATGTTCCCTTTATCTACGACTTCGCAAAGGACAACACATCACACTTGCTCATTTTAAATGTCATCCACCCATTTCTCCAGCTGATTCTTCTTCCATTGTATAGTTTGTCAGCATTTCCTCACATTCCACCCCCCCAGATATATTGGTGTCAACTGTAAACTTACAAACCAACCCATCTATGTTTACGTCCAAGTCATTGTACATGGCCTTTGAATGACTCCCACATGTCAGATGTGGACTTCTGAGCTCCTGCCTAATATTGTTCTACTTTGCCTCACTCCAGTTTAGAACCTTCCCGCAAGATCTGGCCTTCTCCCTGTTCAAAACAATCTTAAGACTCTCCCTAAAATGTCCTTCCACTGAAACACCAGTCACCTGGCCAGGCTCATTTCCCAACACAAGGTCCAACACAAACCCTTCTTGGATTGGACTTTCCGCAGGCGGTGTCAAGAGACCATCTTGGATACACCTCACAACATTCTGCACCGTCTCTGCCTTTGGCACTGAGCAAGTCCCAGTCAATATTGGGGAGGTTAAAGTCACCCACTAAGACAACCCTGTCATTTTGGCATCTTTCACAAATCTGTCTCCATGTCTGTTCTTCGATCTCCCGCTTGCTATTGGGGCACCTATAGTACGATCCCGTGGCACCTTTCTTACGTCTAACTTCTACCCCTATTGCCTGAGTGAATGATCCCTCTAATCAGTCCTGTCTGTGCCACCGTAACAGTCTCCCTGATTAGTACAGCAACACCTCCACCTCTTTTACCCCCCTCTCTACCACATCTGAAACATGGAAAGCTCAGAATGTTGAGCTGCCCGTCATGTTCATCTCGGAACCAAGTTTCCACAACGGCCACAACACGATGGACCCACGCACCGATACAGGCTCTGCTTATCTGCTTTAACGCAGTTTAATTTAGTTTAGTTTAGAGATTCAGTGGGAAAACAGGCCCTTTGGCCCATTGAGTCCACACCAACCATCGATCACCCAGTTCCTTAGACCAGGGGAAATTTACAGAAGCAAATTAATCTACAAACCTGCAAAATTTGAAGTGTGAGAGGAAACTGGATCACCTGATAAAACCCACACGGTCACGGTGAGAACATACAAACCCCATAAAGAGAGCACCCATAGGCAGGATCAAACACGGGTCTCTGACACTGTGAGGCAGCAGCTCTACCCGCTGCACCACTATAATTTATGAATAACAATGACCATCACATTTTAGTGGTTTCATCATGGTTGGTTGGTACTCTCTGTAAAGAAGTCTCAACAACTCATTGTCTTAACTATAGCTTTATTAACTGTTCACAACATTACTGCTCTAGCTGTACGTGGTCTGTCACCGGAGCTAGAGAGAGAGAGCCAAGGGTGGGAGCATGCAATTATACACCTAAGGAGGGGAGTGGTTAGGGGTAGTGAGGTCACTATGTTAAAGGCACATGCACTAGCCATCTACATCCTTCCTCTTAGAACAAAGCAATATACTAGTGACTGAACGACCACGTCTCATGCGCTACAAGCAGGCACACAATGATTACAGAGCTAAACAAAATCCCCATATCGGACAGGCGGCTTAACCAGCCTGCCAGACCGGGTGCGATGCTTGCCACCTCCTCCCCCTGCAGGAACAATAGCGGGCGGAGCCGGGGCAGGCGAGCGAACCGGGGAAACAGGGGGAGAAGCGGCAGGCGAAGACAGTTGAGCAGGCACGGACACAGCCGCCGGCGGGGTGGAGGGAGAACGAGGGCTGGGAGGTGGAGAAGGCGGCTGAAGCAACGGAGAAGGCAGGGACCGGGGCATCCGCGGAACGGCAGGAGTTGTATCGGACAAGGGAGGGGAGAAGGGAGCAGCAGGCGGAGGTGGGGGCTCGTTAACGAGCAGCAGATGCTGGCAGGAGCGGCGATAGATGACGCCGTCGTGGTCAACCAAGTAAGACCGGGGTAAACCGGCATCGCCGACCACCGTGGCGAGTTTGGAGTAGCCAGAGGCAGTCTGCATCCGGACGACTTGGCCGGGAAAGAGACGCGGCAGGGGGCGGCAGGAGTGGTCGTGGGAGCGCTTCTGCACGTCGTGTTTTGCGGCAATACGCTCCTGGACAGTAGCGGGCCGGAGAACGGTGGGAGTAAGGGACTGTTGGGCAACAGGGAGAGGGGGGCGAGTCTTTCGAGCCATCAGGCGCTGAGCCGGCGAGCCCAGGGCAGGGTCGCGGGAGATGTTGCGGAGATTGAGGAGGGCCAGGTGAAAGTCCGACTTGGACAGCCGACAGTGCTCCAGCAAACCCTTAGCACTGCGGACAGCACGTTCCGCCAGGCCGTTGCTTTGCGGGTACTCAGGGCTGCTGGTAAAATGTTTGAAGTTCCATTGAGAAGCGAAACGCTGGAACTCGGCGCTGGTGAACTGGCTGCCGTTGTCAGATTGGAGGCGAGCAGGGGAGCCGAAAGTGGCAAAGTGGCGACGCAGCCTCCCGATGACAGCTGAGGAGGAGAGAGAGTGGAGTTGGTCGACCTCAAACCAGTTAGAATAAGAGTCAACGAGGACCAGGAAGTGCTTGCCACGCCACTCGAAAATGTCAGTGGCGACCGCCGTCCAGGGGAGATCAGGGGCAGGTTGTTGCAGCAGCGGCTGACGTTGTTGATGTGGAGCCAGGCTGTTGCACGAAGGGCAAGCAGAGACCCACTCCCGGATGTCGTGGGCCATGCTGGGCCAGTAAAACTGGCCCTGGGCACTGGACAGAGTGGCCTCGGCCCCAGGGTGACCGTTGTGGGCAGATTTAAAATAGGCGATCCGCAGAGCTTCGGGCACCACGACCTTGTGCCCCTTAACCACCACGCCGTCGTGCAGGACGAGTTCATCGCGGACCAGGAAATACGGGACTACACTGGCCGGCAAGGATGAACGGCGTTCAGGCCAACCCTGGATGATGATGTCGGATAGTAGCTGCAGGGCTGGATCCTTGGCAGTGTGGGAAATGAAGGACTGCATCTGCTGCGAAGGCACAAAGTTGACATTAAGCACCATTAGGTCCGACGACTCGTAGGGGTGGCGTGCAGAGGACGGCAGTGGGGCGCGGGACAGCGTGTCGGCAACGAACATGTCTTTGCCTTTTCGATATACGATAGTAAAGGTAAACCGTTGCAGCTGCAGCATCATGCGCTGCAGCCTGGAGGAAGCAGCGTGGATCGGCTTGTTAAGAATGGTCACCAGCGGCTGGTGGTCGGTCGCAATCGTGAAGGTGTTGCCCAGAATGTAGTCCTTGAACCTCGAGCAAGCAAACACCACCGCAAGGAGCTCTTTCTCAATCTGAGCGTAGCACTGCTCGGCAGGGGTCATGGTGCGGGACGCATAGGACACAGGCAGCTGTCGGCCATCGTGGAGCTGCAGGCAAGCGGCACCTAAACCAAACTTGGAAGCGTCGCAGGTGAGGACGATGGGGTGCTGCAGGTCAAAAAACTTGAGGGTGGGGGTACTGATCAGCCGGGACTTCAGGACGTCGAAGGCGCGTTGGTGTTGCGGGAACCAAGCCCAGGCAGTGTCCTTTTTGATGAGCTCCCTCAGGGGCGCACTCAGCTCACTGAGGTCAGGGATAAACTTCCCCAGGTAATTCACCATGCCCAGGAAACGCTGCAGAGCGGGCACATCGGTGGGAGGGGACATTCCAGAGACGGCAGCAGTTTTCTCCGGGTCGGGCTTCAGCCCCGAGGCGGTAAAGACGTGGCCCACGTAAGTGACTTCTTTAACGCGGAATCGGCATTTCTTCGGGTTTAGTTTCAGGTTAATGTCCCGGGCCCGATCTAGGACTTTACGGAGGTTCAGGTCGTGTTCAGCCACATCCTTGCCATAGACCAGGATGTCGTCAACTATGATGGCACACGGCAGACCAGCGAACAGCTGCTCCATGGTCCGTTGGAACACCTCGCTGGCAGAGTTGATGCCGAATGGCATGCGCAAAAATCGAAACCGTCCGAAAGGCGTGCTGAAAGTCGTCAGGTAGGAGGATCGTTCATCTAACGGTATCTGCCAGAAAGAGCTCTTGGCATCGAGGACCGAAAAAACAGTGGCCGGGCCGACCTGTGCGGCGACGTCCTCTACTGTGCGCATCGGGTAGTGCGGGCGCTTGATGGCCAGGTTCAGGTCCTTGGGGTTAATACAAATGCGAATCTCAGATTTGTCCTTCTTCGCCGCCACCACCATGGTGGAGACCCACCGGGTGGGCTCGCTCACCTCTTTCAGGATGCCCATGGAGACCATGTTCAGTAACGCAGACTTCACCTTGTCCTTCATGGCGAAGGAGACGCGGTGTGGCGGGCGGATCACAGGCTCTATGCTGGAGTCGACAGCAATCTTGTAGCAGCTGGGCAGCTTGCCCAGCCTGTCATCGAAGCGGTCAGGGTATTCACGCAGGGGGTCCATGAGGGTCCGCACCTGGTGGATGTCACGGTGAAAGGAGACCAAACCGAGGTCCTGGCATGCTCGGGCGCCCAGCAGGGTTACGTTGTCGGAGTCTAGCAGGTAGAAGGTGAGGGGCCGAGAGGCCTCCAGGACCTTGCAGTGCAGGGTTGTCTTTCCCACGGGAACGAGTACGGCTCCCCCATATGCATGCAGGCGGGAGTGGGCAGCAGACACTTTCTCACCAGACCTTATTTGACGAAACAGGCTTGTTGACATAATATTCGTAAAAGCACCAGTATCAATCTTCGCTGAGAAAGGTCGTACCATTGACGGTCACACGGACCGAGGGGTTTGCAACCAAAGCATGAGAGTCCAGAAGCGAAAACACGCTGGCCTCCCCTTGGGAGGAACTGGTATCAGAAAGGGTGAGATCATCAGGCAGGGGCTCGGAGCCAGGCACGCTATCAGCTTGAGCAAGGTTGACCTGCACTCTCCGAAAAGTGGGGGCTGGATTCCCGCGGGCTCGGCAGGCTGCAGAAAAATGGTTCAGCTTTCTGCAGAAATTGCAGGTCTTCCCCAGGGCAGGGCACACATTGAACTGATGGGTGGCAAAGTTGCAGTTGGGGCAGCGGCGAGCGACGCCGGACTTGGGTGGGGTTGGACCCTGTTGCCGCCGCGGGGCAACGTCCCGCCGCCGGCCGGCGGCAGAGGCAAAGTTGACAGCATGGTCATCGGGCGGCAAGGTAGAGGCGACAGCCTCAGCCATGCGGGAGGCGTGCAGAGCCTCCTCCAGAGACAGTTCAGGCTTCCTGAGAAGTTCTGCTCTCAGTTTAGCATCACGGAGGCCGTATACAAGGATGTCACGGGTCACCTGTTCGGGGGTTAGGGCATCCAGGCGGCAACGCCGAGCCAGGTGCCTCAAAGCGGCGATATAGTTATTCACCGACTCGTCAGGGTTTTGCCGTCGGCTAAACATTTTGAAACGCTCCAGAATACAGTTGGTGGGAACGTCACACAAGGCAGTGAACTTAGCAATGAGACATACCGGGTCACGGGCATCTTCACCAGCAGCATACACAAACGACTCGGACCGTTCCAGGGCGTCGGGACCGGCCAAGTTGAGGAGTAGAGAGGCTCGCGTCTCAGCAGTGGCAGCAGGGTGGGCGATGGTGACATAATGCTGAAAATCACGTCGGAAGACATCCCAGCGATGGGCAATGTCCTCGTCAAAGACAAGCGCGTCGGGCTTGCGGCAAGAGTTGGCCATGGCACGAGTGAAGGAATCAGGGTTAGGGTACTGGGGCAGAAAAATAAAAGAAAACCGGCAAACAGGAGGCGCGGAGTCACAGCTGTGACACCATGTAAAGAAGTCTCAACAACTCATTGTCTTAACTATAGCTTTATTAACTGTTCACAACATTACTGCTCTAGCTGTACGTGGTCTGTCACCGGAGCTAGAGAGAGAGAGCCAAGGGTGGGAGCATGCAATTATACACCTAAGGAGGGGAGTGGTTAGGGGTAGTGAGGTCACTGTGTTAAAGGCACATGCACTAGCCATCTACACTCTCTCTCCTATTTCCACAGCTGTGAGGGAAGGGGAGGGGAGAACAAAGGGGGACCTGGCACAGATACTGTGTAACATTGTCAGCGTCCTTTATGTGGCCACTCTTTATATACCTCGGGTATGCAGTCAAAGAAATTCACTACGACTTGTCATATGTGACAATAAGTATTAATTCCTTTATTCATTCAGTCATTCATTGGATCTGTATGTAAGCACCAATGTCATTTGTTAGTCACACCACCTGTGGCTGTGTCCACTGGGCTGCAATCCCTGTCCTTTCCACAGCCTCCCTGCCATGCCTTGGTCACCCTTTCTCTCCCTCTGGTTTGAACACAATACTCTAAATTGGACCTCGCCGACATCTTATACAACTGCCACATAACCTCTCAACTTCTATACTCAATACTCTGACTAATGAAGGCCACTGTGCCAAAAGCCTTTTTGACCACCTTATCTACCTGCGACTCCACCTTCAAGGAACCATGCACCTGCACTCCTAGATCCCTCTGCTCTACAACACTCCCCAGAGCCCTACCATTCACTATGTAGGTCCTGTCCATGTTAGACTTCCCAAAATGCAACCTCACATTTCTCTGTGTTAAATTCCTTATCCCACCTGGCCAATCGTTCCAGCTCCTGATGCAATTTTTCACAACCATCTTTGCTATCTGCTAAACCACCCACTTTTGTATCATCAGCAAACCGTAACTCTAACCCTGTATGTTCTCATCCAAATCAGTGATGTAGATGCCAAACAGTAACGGGCCCAGCACCGAACCCTGGGGTACACCACCAGTCACAGTCTGAGAAGCAACCTTCCACCATCACGCTCTGCTTCCTTCCATGGAGCTAATTTTCTGTCTATTCATCTATCTCTCCTTGGATCCCATGCGATCTAACCTTCCAGAGCAGCCTACCATGCAGAACCTTGTCAAACGCCTTACTGAAGTCCATGTACACAACATCTACAGCTCTGCCCTCATCAACCTTTTTGGTCACATCTTCAAAGAACTTAATCAGTTACATGAGATATGACCTCCCACGTACAAAACCATGCTGACTATCCCTAATCATTCCTTGTCCATCTAACTGCATCTATATCTTATCCCTCACAATACTCTCCAGTAACTTATCAACTACAGATGTTAAGCTCACTGGCCTATAGTCCCCAGTATTTTCCCTGCAGCCGTTCTTGAACAGAGGTACAACATTTGCCACCCTCCAGTCCTCTGGCACCACTCATGTATTTAAGGACAACTCGTAAATCTCAATCAGGGCTCCACCAATTTCCTCTCTAGATCCCGAAATGTCCTCGGATATATCTGATCAGGCCCTGGAGATTGGTCTACCTTCAAACACAATAGTACCTTCAGTACTTCCTCGACGATAACACCGACTGCTCTCATCACACATCCATTGACTGCCCCAAGTTCCTCCATCCTACTGTCTTCCTCCTCGGTAAATACAGAAGAGAAAGAGCAATTGAGGACCTTGCCCATCTCCTGTGGCTCCACACAGAGGTGACCACTTTGATTCCTGAGAGGTCCCACTCTCTCTCTAGTTATCCTTTTTCCTCTGATGTATTCATAACATCTTTTGGGATTTTATGCTACCTGCCAGGGCTATCTCCTGGCCCATTTTTGTCCTTCTGATTTCCTTTGTTCTTTCTTCCTTAGTTCCCAAAACTCCTCCAGGGATACACTTGAGCCCAGCTGCCTATACCTGGCCCACGCATCCTTCTTGTTTTTGACCAATGCCTTTCCCAAGCTTCCTTATGTTTGCCTGCTTTGTCCTTCACTCTAATGGGGATGTACACATCCTGAGCTTTTGTCAGCATACTTTTAAAAACATCCCACTTGGCCGATGTTCCTTTCCCCTCAACCTGCTCCAGCCAACTTGAGCAAGACCTTCTCTCATTCCCTCAAAGTTGGCCTTACCCCAAATTAACATTTTAACAAGTGGACCCTCTCTGTCCCTAATCATAACTACCTTAAACCTAATCAAACAGTGGTCACTGGTCCCAAAAGGCTGATCCACAAATACTTAATTCACTTGCCCCTCATCATTGAACGACTGTCACACATTTATTACTTAAAGTAAAAAAAATCCTCAGAGCCACAGAAATCAAGCAAAGCCGAATGCTACTGCCAAACAAACACTATTCAGGCGGTTGTAAACTGGCTTAATTTTTAAAAGAAGAATTTTGGTCTCTTCCTTATTCCTACTTTTTGTCTGAGTCTTTAGATTCCTCTTTTCCGTGCCCTGCCCAGTTGCTCATCCAACTAATGATATTCATGGAAGCAGTCTCCACTTAATGCAGTGGTTTCAGAGCTGTGGTAAAATGGGTTCAATCCTGACCAATGGTGCATCCTTTGAGGAGTTTCCATGATCCCCTTGTGAGCATGTGGGTTTCCACCATGTAATGCGATTTCCTGCCACATTGCAAAGAAGCGCTGGTTTCTAGATTTTACGGGGTGTAAGAGAGAACAGATTAAGAGAGCAGATAGCTGGACAATGGGTGAAGAAAATTACATTGATGATATTTCCCTGCCCCAATGCATCACTGTTCTCCTCGCCATATTAAACTATTGGAATTTGTTTTCATTAGATTTCATCGTCAAAATATTCACAGGTTTGAATGAGGTGCAAGGATAATTATTCATATCTTCTTTCAGGATGAAATAGCTTTCTCTGAGAAATCTTTCTCTATGTCCGTGATACCAAGGGCAAGGATACGTGACGAATAAGTGGAGCAAACGCATCTGTTTTCAGAACACCTTTGACATTATTACACGTTGAAGTATCTAATATACCAAAGCCTGGAGATTAATTGAGAAGAAATGTCGTATTGTGAGCATCACGACACTCAGCAACACCAAAGAAAAATGCTTTAGCAGGAAGGAATCGTGGGGTTTCTGGAGAATGGGTTATGATCTTTGGGGGAAGAGGCCATTGAGCAGTCAGAAGCCAGGCTCATGCCTCCTCAATAAATATGATTAGTAATTGTAGAAAAAACAATAACTGATTAATTATTAGCACGGGTCCATTAAACCTTCATCAGGATTAACAAATCCTAAACCATGAGGAACCTGTTCATTCAATTTACACATTTCCTATGTGTTCCTATGTCTATCATCAGGCAACCTGTTCTGAGTGTTATCCCTATCTACCCAGATTGACATGTTGTGAATATCCACACACAATACTGGAGTAACCCAGCGGGATCCGCAGCATCTCTGGGTAGAAGGAATGGGTGATGTTTCGGGTCGAAACCCCTCTTCCCCCTTCTGGACCCGAAATGTCAGCCATTTCTTCTCTCCGGAGAGGCTGTCTGTCCCGCTGAGTTACTCCAACTTTTTGTGTCTATATTCGGTGTAAACCAGCATCTGCAATTCCTTCCTATGCATCTTTTGAAGCTTATCTCTACGCTGCTCCCACTTTTATTTCTAAAAATATAAGAGCCCCAACCTATCATCCTCCCTTGTTCTCAAATATGGAAAATAAAATTGGAGATAGTGATAATTACAATTCACCCCATCATTCTGACCTTATCACTGAATGTGGCAGGGAAAGTATTATGTACAAACAAAAAACTTCAGATGCTGGCTAACACATAAAGACATAAAGTGCTGGAGTAACTCAGCGGGTCAGGCACTATCCCTGGAGAACAAGGATACGTTGTATATCAAAGATTTGGATGAGGGGATTGAAGGCTTTCTGGCTAAGTTTGCAGATGATAGGAAGATAGGTGGTGGGGCAGGTAATGTAGAAAATGCAGGGACTGCAGAAGGACTTGGACAGGTTGGGCTGAGAAATGGCAGATGGAATACAGCGTAGCAAAGTGTGGAGTCGTGCATTTTGGGAGTAGGAATAAACGCGTAGACTATTTTTCAAACGGGGAGAGAATTCAGAAATCAGAAGTGCAAAGGGACTTGGGAGTACTGGTGCAGGATTTGCAAGTTGAATCGGTAGTAAGGAAGGCAAATGCAATGCTAGCTTTTATTTCAAGAGGGCTAGAATACAAAACAGGTATGTGATGCTGAGGCTCTACAAGGCACCTTTAGAAGACCGCATTTGGAGTATTGTGAGCAGTTTTGGGCACCATATCTGAGGAAGGATCTGGAGAGGGTCCAGAGGAGGTTTACAAGAATGATCCCAGGAACGAGTGGGTTAACACATGATGAGTGTTTGATGGCACTGGGCCTGTACTCGCTGGAGCTTAGGAGGATGAAGGGTGACCTAATTGAAACTTACCGATTATTAAAAGGCGATTTCTGAGTTTGGGCCTGAGGAATGTCCTCAGCCAGGGATCCATCTCATCAGTATTTTTTTTTTAGAGATACAACATGGAAACCGGTCCTTTGGTCCACTGAGTCTGCGCTGACTCGCGATTATCCCCGTACATTAGCACTGTCCAATACTACACTAGGGACAATTTACAATTTTACCGAAGCCAATTAACCTACAAACCTGTACATCTTGTACGGGAGGAAACAGGAGCACCAGGAGAAAATTAACCCGGTACATCGGAAGATCGTAAATCTCTGTACAGACAGCACACATGGTCAGGATTGAACCCAGGTGTCTGGTGCTGTAAGTCAGCAGATTTACCGCTGTGACACTGTGTCACACATTTGTTCACATTCAAGATGGCTTAGGCATTCAACATATTTTATAATTTGCACTTCACCCACTCCACCTGCCCTCCCAACCCTCACCCCTGCATTCTCTAGCTGGGAGGGGTGCACAGTTCACCAGACCACACAACAATTGGTGATGAGAATGACTCTCCAAGTCAATATTGAATCATCCCAGAGAAGGGTTGTTGCTAAATCAAGCCCCCTCTACACTGGTCCAGTGCACATTCCTAGAACAGGGGTTAGACACAGAGTGAAGCTCATTCTACACGGGTTAGATACTGAGTAACAGAAACAAAGAACTGCTGATGCTGCTTTATACCAAAGATAGACAGTAATTGCTGGAATGGCTCAGCGGGTCAGGCAGCATCTCTGGAGAAAAAGGATAGGTGACGTTTCGGGTCGGGACCTTTCTTTAGACTGAAAGTCGGGATTGGGGGTGGTGGGGGGTGGGGTGGGGGGGAGAGATGGAGGTGAAAAGACCAGGACTAATAAGGGCCGGCCACAATGAGCTCAGGTAGGGTGGTGCCCAGGTGGGCCCAGTGTTGTCTGGGGAAGGTGTGATCTCAAGAGGGAAACAATGTGGAGAGCTGAGTTAAATGATTAATGGGCGGAGAGGAGGCAAGGGCGGAGGGGGAAGAGGAGGGGTTGGAGGTACGTTACTTAAAATTAGAGAATTCAACGTTCATTACCATTGGTTCGTAAACTACCTCAGCGAAATATGAGAAGCTGTTCCTCCAATTTACATGTGGCCTCACTCTGGCAATGGTGGAGGCCCAGAATAGAGAGGACAGTGTGGGAAAGGGAAGGGGAGTTGAAATGATGGATGACGGGAGATTGCATGGGCCTCATGGGTTAGATACAGTGTGAATCTCCTTCTACACAGACATTTCACACACTCCCAAAGCACGGGTTAGACACAGAGTGATTGAGAGTGACGCTTCCTCTAACCCTGACTCAGCAAGTTGCCCACGCACGTTATTACACCAGTGTACAGCTATTTACCTTCAGCATCCCCTAGCAAAAAAAAACAAATTCATTGTCCAGCTCAGACACTTGTCAGCGTTTTTTAATAGGAGCCAGAAGTGAAGAGAGTACATGAAGAGAGTACAACATATTTCCGGCTTTAGAACTTTTTATCAATAACTGCCGTCGCGACATCAATCGCCTCAATTTCTCCACTCCCCTGTCTCACTCCAATCTCTCACCACATGAACGTTCTGCCATCGACTCACGCCGCAACAACCCAGATTTGGTTATCAAACCCGCTGACAAGGGAGGTGCCGTGGTAGTCTGGCGCGCTGATCTCTACAAAGCTGAGGCCACGCGCCAACTCTCGGACACCTCCTCCTACTTACCCCTGGACCATGACCCCACTGACAAGCACCAGGCCACCATCTCCAGCACCATCACCGACTTCATCCACTACAATGCCCTACCCGACCGAGCCTCCAACCTCATCGTTCCCCAGCCCCGCACAGCCCGATTTTACCTTCTCCCTAAAATCCACAAACCTGACTGTCCCGGAAGACCCATTGTTTCTGCCAGTTCTTGCCCCACCGAACTCATTTCCAAATACCTTGACTCCATCCTATCACCCTTGGTTAAATCCCTCCCTACCTATGTTCAAGACACCTCAGACACTCTCCGTCGTCTCCGCACATTCCATTCTCTAGGCCCTCACCCCCTCATCTTCACCATGGACGTCCAGTCACTCTACACCTCCATCCCCCACCACGATGGTCTCAAAGCCCTCCGGTTCTTCCTCGACCAGAGAAGCAACCTATACCCAGCCACTGACACTCTCCACCGCCTAGCGGAGCTGGTCCTTACCCTCAATAACTTCACGTTCGACTCCTCCCATTTCCTCCAAATACAGGGCGTAGCTATGGGCACACGCATGGGCCCCAGCTATGCCTGCCTATTTGTCGGTTACGTCGAGCAATCCTTGTTCAATACATACCAGGGCCCCATCCCCGACCTCTACCTCCGCTACATCGACGACTGCTTTGGCGCCACCTCCTGCACCCGCACACAACTGACTGACTTCATCCACTTCACCACTAACTTCCATCCGGCACTCAAATACACCTGGACCATTTCCGACACTTCCCTACCATTACTTGACCTCACTATCTCCATTGCAGGTGATAGATTTCTGACCGACATCCACTATAAACCCACTGACTCCCATGGCTATCTGGACTACACTTCTTCCCACCCTGCTTCCTGTAAGGACTCCATCCCCTACTCCCAATTCCTCCGTCTACGCCGCATCTGCTCCACGGATGAGGCGTTCCACACCAGGACATCTGAAATGTCCTCATTATTCAGGGAACGGGGGTTCCCCTCCTCCACCATAGGCTCGCACCAGGGTCTCTTCCATACCCCGCAACACTGCTCTCTCTCCCCATTCCCGCACTCGCAATAAGGGCAGAGTCCCCCTAGTCCTCACCTTTCACCCCACCAGCCGTCACATACAAAAGGTAATCCTCCGTCAGTTTCGCCACCTCCAACGTGACCCCACCACTCGCCACATCTTCCCATCTCCCCCCATATCTGCCTTCCACAAAGACCGCTCCCTCCATAACTCCCTTTTCAATTCTTCCCTTCCCTCTCGTACCACCCCCTCGTCGAACACCTCCGCTCGGTCTGCAATAAACAAGCTGACCTCCCGGTGGCTCAGCACTTCAACTCCCCCTCCCACTCCATCTCCGACCTCTCTGTCCTGGGTCTCCTCCATGGCCACAGCGAGCAGCACCAGAAATTGGAGGAACAGCACCTCATATTCCGTTTGGGGAGTCTGCATCCTGGGGGCATGAACATCGAATTCTCCCAATTTTGTTAGTCCTTGCTGTCTCCTCCCCTTCCTCAATCCCCCTGCTGTCTCCTCCCATCCCCCAGCCTTCGGGCTCCTCTTCCTTTTTCCTTTCTTGACCCCGCCCCCGATCAGTCTGAAGAAGGGTTTCGGCCCGAAACGTTACCTATTTCCTTCGCTCCATAGATGCTGCTGCACCCGCTGTTTCTCCAGCTTTTTTGTGTACAACATGTCTGATTTGGATGTTGCAGTCGTATGTCCAGTACAAATACCTCTCTGAATTGCAAAGAATTACAACGTGAAGGTTTATTGCCTAGAGTCCTCTCGCTGGATCACAACACTACAGGACTATCCGCACATTTAATCTTCATGCACAACTCTTGTGAAGAATTCTAATCCCTAGTGAATGAGCACGTACAGTTTGTAGGCTTGCCTCTGAGTCAGATGGTTACAGCTGCCACTGCCATTGCTTTGTTCACTTTAGTTTAGAGATACAGATTGGGACAGGCCCTTTAGCCCAGCCAGTCCGCATCGACCAGGATCACCCGTTCACACTGGTTCTCTCCTATACACCAGGGACAAATTACAGAAGCCAATTCATCTACAAACCTGCACATCTTTGGAATGTGAGAGGAGGCAGGAGCACCTGGCAAAAACCCATGCGCTCACAGGGAGAACGTGCAAACTCCGTTTAGACAGCATCCGTGGTCAGGATCGAACCTGAGTCTCTGATCTGTAAGGCAGTAACTGTACCACTGTGCTGCCCTGTGATATGATAGAGATAAGCATTAAAGATGAAATTAACCCTAGGGCCCATATCCTCTTTGGGATTTAAAACAAAAGACACACAAAAACGAACTGTAACATATTATCTCAACTTCCATATTCAGTATCGACTAATGAGTACCAAAAACTGTCTTTATCACCCTATCTACCTGTGATGCCACTTTCAAGGAACTATGTAGGTGTACTCCAAGATCCCTCTGCTCTACAACACTCCCCAGGGCTCTACCATTCACTGTCGGACCTGCCCATGTTAGACTTCCCAAAATGCAACACCTTTGACTTATCTGCATTAAACTCCACCAGCCATTCCTCAGCCCATTTGCCCAGCAGCTCAGGATAGTGCTGTAATTTCCTGATAACCATCTGCTCTCTCGATGATACCACCTCCTTTAGCTTCATCTGCACACTCAGTAATCATGCCTTGTACATTCTCTTCCAAATCATTGATATAAACCGCAAACAGCAATGGCCCCAGCATCAATTCCTGAGGCACACCACTCGTCACAGGCCTCCAGTCCGATAGCTGCCCCTGTGTGACCACCCACTGTTCTCCCCACCAAGACTATCCTCTACCCAGTTTGCTAGCTCTCCCGGATACAATGCGATCTAACCTTGCTGAGCAACCTACAATGTGGAACTTTATCCAAGGCCTTGCTGGTGTCGAAGACCTCTATTCACCCACTTTAGTTCAAGCGATCATGCGTCAGAAATCATTTTACACGCACACAATCCACAATCAGGTGTGGCACGGTGGCGCAGCGGTAGAGCTACTGCCTTATAGCGCTTATATCGCCCGAGACTCGGGTTCAATGCCGAATATGAGTGTCGACTGTACTGAGTTTGTAGGTTCTCCCCGTGACCAGCATTGGTTTTCATTGAGATCTTCAGTTTCCCCCCACACTCCAAAGACATACAGATTTGCAGGTTAATTTGCTTGGTATAAGTGTAAATTGTAAACTGTCCCTAGTGGGTGTGCAGGATAGTGTTAGTGTGCAGGGATCGATGGACGGTGCGGACTCAATGGGCCGAAGAGCCTGTTTCCACGCTGTGTCTCTAAACTACACAAAACCAAATCTAATCTTACTATTACTAGGTATGTTACAAAACCTACCTGAATCGTGGCTGAGCATCTGCCCTACCCCGTGTGTGTGATTTTGGCGCTGTTTTGAGAGGGCGGGTTTAAAACGCGATTTTCACTAAGCTGTTGCAATCGAAAATGTTCAGCCTAGTAAATCATTAACGGAAAATCGCTGAAAGACCCCGTCGCAAAAGGTATTATTAGTTTTTATGGCCTTGTATAATGGTTATAGTAGTTTAAAAATCACTCTCTCAACCAGCAACCTCTCGCAGCCCCAGGGTTTTATAAAGCAAACAATTAAAGGTATGTACCTTATTTTTACATTAAATGGAGCTTGTATATAACTCTATAAATAAAGTTTTCTATAGCGAGTAGTTCATTTTGGGCTCTTTATATCCCGCAGTATTTTTCTGGGCATTTGGGGGCACAAATCCAGCACAATGTGAACGTTCTAAACCAGCGCGTTCACAGGAACCCACTAGAAAGCTGATTTAAATTGACTTTAATTTACAGCAATTAGAACACTAAATTCCTTCCATTTGGACTATAAATTGATGTAAATGAGATTTAAAAATCATGTTTTATTGTGAATTATTTGTGAATGTTATTTGGACACTTAGGCTATTTAAAAATGTTAATCATTTATTAAGAAATGGATAGATGTTTAGATCTAGTAATTGAAGTTTGAAATTAGCTACAATTGGGTAACTAACTAATTATATGCTTTAATTTCAGGTCCTCCAAGTAAGATTATTTTATATTTGTTTCAGAATGGTTCAATCTATGATAACTGAAAATTTCATTCAGTTCTCTTAATTTTTAAGAAGGTTATGGGCTTTTGACTGTCCTCGATCACAGCTTTTTTGTTATGTCCATAGAAAATCAATAGGGAACAAGATGCTAATTTCCGGGTATGAAAATGGCTATAACTGTTTTATTACTTGAGATATGAAAGTGAATTAGGTGTCAAATTAAACTTATTGTTATGCTTTATCTGATGGGATAAATTGCAGACTTGATTTTTTAAATCTCAAAATTTTGTAACATTGCTACTATTACACACAACTTGTCGCGTATAAATTAATGAATAAAATACTCGGCTACAGTTATGTTTGACATAATGTAGAATTGAGCATTCTACCACAATATGATTCATCAAATCGTATGAAACAGACCTGCAGGATTCGGAGCAGTGAATGCTCCAGAACTCTTTTGTTCAGATTACAAATGAAACATGAAAACACAATTGGAAGAATCAATGACACATCAGGTGCCTTTCGAATGTTTCTCTTCCATCACTGTGCACAGTGTGCGGTTATTTTTCCGCTGATTTTCAGTAGTGATTCATTGTCATGACAAAAGAATAGCCCATTGCTGTCATTATTATGCACACTGTATAAATACCAAGCGACATGAGGCAGTGAAACATTCAGTCAGTTTCTAACCTCACTGGACTCAAAATGGGAAAGGCAAGGAGAGCTCAGTGTTTTTGCATTCTATTGCATTGCAAATCTCCTGGGATGAACTGTTAACTTACAGGCATTTATTTTTCTCTCCACACAGGTCATTTTCTACGAGGACAGGAACTTCCAGGGTCGGCACTATGAGTGCAGCACCGACTGTGCCGACCTGTCCCCTTACTTCAGCCGCTGTAACTCCATCCGTGTGGAGAGTGACTGGTGGGTGGCGTACGAGAAACCAAACTACATGGGGTACCAGTATGTCCTGAACAGGGGAGAGTATCCTGACTACCAGCGCTGGATGGGATTCAACGACAACATCAGGTCCTGTCGCAGCTACCCACATGTGAGTGATAATTTGATGTGATATATTCCATACACATCAGTACCAGGTGCTGATCATTGTGTTTGTAGATTGAGTTCCTCAATAGTAATCCTTCAGCTGTCATTTCTTTCATGTTTGGATTAATAAATGTTGAGTATTTGAAGGCACTAGACTTGTATTTGCTGGTGTTTAGAAGGATGAGGGCGAACCCTCATTGAAATTTACATTGGATAGAGTGGATGTGGAGAGGATGTTTCCACTAATGGAAGAGTCTCGGACTAGTGGTCATAGCCTCAAAACTAAAGGAAGCCCCTTTCGATAGAAGATGGGAACGAATTTATTTCGTCAGTGGGTGGTGAATCTGTGACATTAATTGCCACAGTAGGCTGTGGAAGCCAAGTCAATGGATATTTTGAAAGCGGAGACTGTCAGATCCTTGATTAGTAAGGGCTTCACGGGATATGGGGTGAAGGCAGGAAAATGGGGTTGAGAGGGAGAGATACTGTAGATCAGGCATCGGTGAATAGCGGAGTAGACTTGATGGGCTAAATGGCCTAATTCTGCTCCTAGCACTTATGAACATATGAACATGAATTTTTCACTGTTGGTCCTTCAAACTGTGCTTGTTTATGTAACGGTTGTAACGTGATACTGACTGATACTTCACACAAAGAGAGTTTTAAATCCCAATATGATCTATAGCTTGTTTGGAGAGATAATAAAGTGTGTGCCTTCTGCTGGCTACATTAGATGATTGCATGAGTCACAATGATTATTGGTGGAAACATTAATTAGATATTGCTGATAAATTTATTAAAAATTAAAATGTTAATTCTTATTTTATAAATGTACAGGATATACTATACTGCATTAACTAATCCTGCAAGGGCACCTCTTAATCAGACCTTTACGTCAAATATATTTGTGAATTTTTGATGTTTTTTCTCTTTTTATTGTTTCACATATTTCACTCTTTGAAAAATAAGATTACGTGGCAGTGAACACTGGAAACAAGCCTAAAATTCAATTAAAGAGTTTAACTGATAAATAGTTTCATCTTTAATCTCATTTTTGGTTATACTCCTACATGACACTTCCCACTTTACCTCCACATACTAAATGAATATTCAAAATATAACTACAAATAACTTTGTAGAGCAGCATTTCATTATTGCCAAACCTGACATTGTCACCCTGTCCAGCAGATCATCTCACTTTATCTCGTTTTTTAGACTTCAACTAGTCTCTGGAATATTCCCCTCCTTATTTGGCTATTTTCTCATCTTGGACCAAATGTGCATTTGTGTTTCACCCCAATTACAATCATATTTATTTTCCAGCAACGAGGTGGAAACTACAGGATGAAGATT
The DNA here is from genome assembly GCF_028641065.1 of Leucoraja erinaceus. Lineage (NCBI taxonomy): Eukaryota > Metazoa > Chordata > Chondrichthyes > Rajiformes > Rajidae > Leucoraja > Leucoraja erinaceus. The sequence continues at coordinate 121,661 of NW_026576151.1, read as the reverse complement.
TACGAGAGGCCTGACTTTGGAGGACAGATGATGGAATTCATGGACGACTGTCCCTCCGTCTACGATCGCTTCCGTAACCGTGACATTCACTCCTGCAACGTGATGGATGGTCACTGGATCTTCTATGAACAACCCAACTACAGAGGCCGACAGTACTTCATGAGACCTGGGGAGTACAGGAAATACAATGACTGGGGCGGATACAACTCCACCATCGGGTCTTTCAGGCGCATGAGGGACTTCTAATCTGTTATTGCATGGCACAAATTTATCTTGTTAAAATATTTATCGCCACAATAAAACATCTCTACTTCAACACTGTTTACATCCGCAAATTTATTGAAAGTCTAAAGATAGATGGTCTCTCATAATGTCACCATGTGTTGTTTAGTTTAGTTTAGTTTAGTTTAGAGATACAGCGCAGAAACAGGCCCGTCAGCCCACCGAGTCAGCACCGACCAGTGATCCTTGCACATTAACACTATCCTACGCACATTAGGGACAATTTACATTTGTACCAAACCAATGAACCTGTAAATCTTTACGTCCTTGGTGTGTGAGAGGAAACCGAAGATCTCGGAGAAAACCCACGCAGGTCACGGGGACAATGTACAAACTCCATGCAGACAGCACCTGTAGTCGGGATCGAACCCGGGACTCTGGCACTGTAAAGCAGCAAATCTACCGCTACGCCCCCGTGCCGCACTTCATTGTGTTCATTGTTACCTATAATATAGGTAGTCACAAAATACATAGTTAACTCAGTGAGTAATGCTACGGTTGTTATGGGGGATTTCAACATGCAGGTAGACTGGGAAATTCAGGTTGGTACTGGACCCCAAGAAAGGGAGTTTGTGGAGTGCCTCTGTGATGGATTCTTAGAGCAGCTTGTATTGGAGCCTACCAGGAAGAAGGCAATTCTGGATTTAGTGTTATGTAATGAACTGGATTTGATAAAGGAACTTGAGGTTAAGGAGCCATTAGGAGGTAGTGACCATAACATGGTCAGATTTAATCTACAGTTGGAGAGAGAGAAGGGCAGATCGGAGGTGTCAGTTTTACAGTTGAATAAAGGGGATTATGGAGCCATGCGGGATGAGCTGGCCGAAGTTGACTGGAAAGATACCCTAGCAGGGATGACAGTGGAACAACAATGGCAGGTATTTCTAGGAATAATACAGAAGATGCAGGATCAGTTCATTCCAAAGCGGAAGAAAGATTCCAAGGGGAGTAAGGGGCAACCATGGCTGACAAGGGACATCTGTGACAGTATAAAAATAAAAGAGAAGAGTTACAACGTAGCAAAGATGAGCGGGAAGCAAGAAGATTGGATAATGTTTAAAGAGCAACAGAAGATAACTAAAAAGGCAATACGGGGCGAAAAGATGAGGTACGAAGGTAAGCTGGCCAAAAATATAAAGGAGGATAGTGAAAGCTTCTTTAGGTATGTGAAGAGGAAAAAATAGTTAAGATGAAAGTTGGATCCTTGAAGACTGAAAAAGGTGGATTTATTATGGGGACAAGGAAATGGCAGATGTTGAACAGGTGCTTTGGATCTGTCTTCAATAAGGAGGACACACAAACTATCTTTCTGATGAACTAGTGGCCAGAGGATCTGGGGTGACGGAGGAACTGAAGGAAATCCACATTAGTCAGGAAATGGTGTTGGGTAGTCTGATGGGACTGAAGGCTGATAAATCCCCAGGGCCTGATGGTCTGCATCCCAGTACTGAAGGAAGTGGCTCTAGAAATTGTGGACGCATTGGTGTTCCTTTTCCAATGTTCAATAGATTCAGGATCAGTTCCTGTAGATTGGAGATTAGCTAATGTTATCCCACTTTTTAGGAAAGGCGGGAGTGAGAAAACGGAATTATAGACCAGTTAGCCTGACATTGGTGGTGGGGAAGATGCTGGAGTCAATCAAAAAAAGATGAGATAGCCACAAATTTGGACAGCAGTCACAGGATCGGTCCAAGTCAGCATGGATTTACAAAGGGGAAATCATGCTTGACTAATCTTCTGGAATTTTTTGAGGATTCAACTAGGAAAATGGACAAGGGAGAGCCAGTGGATGTAGTGTACCTGGACTTTCAGAAAGCATTTGACAAGGTCCCACATAGGAGATTAGGGCACATGGTATTGGAGGTAGAGTGCTGACATGGATAGAACATTGGTTGGCAGACAGGAAGCAAAAAGCAGGGATTAACGGGTCACTTTCAGAAAGGCGGGCAGTGACTCGTGGGGTACCAGAAGGCTCGGTGCTGGGACCGCAGCTATTTACAATATACATCAATGATTTAGATGAAGGGATTCAAAGTAACATTAGCTAATTTTCAGATGACACAAAGCTGGGTGACAATGTGAATTGTGAGGAGGATGCAATGAGAATGCAGGGTGGACAGGTTGGGTGAGTGAGCAGATGCATGGCAGATGCAGTTTAATGTGGATAAATGTAAGGTTATCCACTTTGGTAGCAAAAACAGGAAGGTAGATTATTATATAAATGGTGTCAAGTTGGGAAAAGTGGTAGTACAACGGGATCTGGGGGGTCCTTGTTCATCAGTCAATGAAAGTAAGCATGCAGGTACAGCAGGCAGGCAGTGAAGAAAGCAAATGGCATGTTGGCCTTCATAACAAGAGGAGTTATGTATACGAGCAAAGAGCTCCTTCTGCAGTTGTATAGGGCCCTCGTGAGACCACACCCCGAGTATTGTGTGTCGTTTTGGTCCCCTAATTTGAGGAAGGACATTCTTGCTATTGAGGAAGTGCAGCGTAGGTTTACAAGGTTAATTCCCGGGATGGCGGGACTGTTATATGCTGAGAGAATGGAGTGGCTGGGCTTGTATACTCTGGAGTTTAGAAGGATGAGAGGGGATCTTAATGAAACATATAAGATTGTTAAGGGCTTGGACACGCTAGAGGCAGGAAACATGTTCCCGATGTTGGGGGAGACCAGAACCAGGAGCCACAGTTTAAGAATAAGGAGTAAGCCATTTAGAACTGAGATGAGAAAACACTTTTACACACAGAGAGTTGTGAGTCTGTGGAATTCTCTGCCTCAGAGGGCGGTGGAGGCCGGTTCTCTAGATACTTTCAAGAGAGAGTTAGATAGGGCTCTTAAAGGTAGCGGAGTCAGGGGATATGGGGAGAAGGCAGGAATGGGGTACTGATTGTGGATGATCAGCCATGATCACATTGAATGGAGATTGGAGATTCGGCTGGCTCGAAGGGCCGAATGGCCTACTCGTGCACCTATTGTCTATTGTCTATTGTCTATTGTCTATTGTCTATTGTCTATTGGGTTTGGCAGCATCTCTGGATAACATGGATGGGCGACATTTCAGGTTGGGACCCTTGCACTCATGAGCCCACCTTCTTGGTCAGGACTGACAAGTAACTCGGCTAAACCTGCATGCGCTCGGGATAGGTCTGATTACATGGACTTTAACTCCAGATTGCTTTATTCCTTAACAAAAACAACCAGAATTTATGTGGCACTTTCAAATTATTAAAAAGTTTCAACACAGCTCACAGCAGTGTTATCAAATGGAATCTGGTACTAAACCACATGATAATATATTGCAGAAACAAGCAACTGCAGATGCTGGTCACTGCACAAAAGGACCAAAACATCATCTCTCCATGTTCTCCAGAGCCTGGATCATTGAATTACCCCAGCACTTTGTGTCCTTATGACAATATATTAGGTCAGTTGACCAAAACTTTGGCAAACGCTTATAAAACAGTTTAAGAGAATAGAAAGAAATGGAGGTCACGAGGTATAGGGAGCAAAATCTCAAAACTAAGATGTAGACAGATGCCAATGTCAGCATGGCAAAAATCTAGGTGCTAAAGAAAACAGTATTGGAGGAGGTCAAATATCCTCGAGGTATAGTGGACAAAAATCAGTTACACGGCCCAGGAGGACAAAGGAATACATTGTAAAGCAAGGACAGGTTTGTTATTGTTGGGCCAAGCTGTGTAGAAGCTATTTTATGTCAGTAGAATCAGAATTAGAATCAGAATTAGAATCAGAATCAGAATCAGAATTAGAATCAGAATCAGATTATTCGCCAAGTATGTTTTGCAACATACGAGGAATTTCACTGGCCAGGTCAGTCATACAATTAAAAGCAACAGACTCAAAAGCACATTTTAACATGAACATCCACCACAGTGACTCCTACACATTCCTCATTGTGATGGAAGGCGAAATAAAGTTCAAGACCTTCCCTTGTGTTCAGGCCCTCCGCGTTGAGGCATTCAGCTCCCGCATCGGGGGGTTGTGAGCTCCCCCGCGCCGGGCGATCAAACCTCGCGTCGGGGCTGTCAAGCCTTCTGCGGCGTTGAAGCTCCCGACTTGCCTCTACCGAGACGACGAGCCCTTGATGGTAAGTCCGCAGGCCATGGTGGGAGCGGTCCCAGGGAAGATATCCGCTCCGATGGTAAGTTCGCGCCCCGCGGTGGGGCTCGCGACAGACCGAGGCGGCTTCCAGCTCCAGCGATGGTAGGCCGCAGAGCCCGGACAATGTGATCCGAAAAATGATCACATCTCCGGGAAGGTAAGAACCTGAAAAAAAGTTTCCCCCGACCACCCCCCCCTTCCTCCCACATAAAACAAACTGAAGTACATTAAATCAAACTTTTAACAAACACTAAAAATAATGGAAATAAATGAACAGACTGCCGGCAGGGCTGGCCATCTCCCCGGCACCCCTGGTGGTGGTACCAAACTCAATGGTTGAACAGGACTTGGTACATTTGGATAAAGTGGAATTCCTGAAGAAGCTCAAATATTCAAGGCTGGTTCTTTTTGCAAACCTTGAACCAGAATCACTGAAAACTTGAAGGAATTTGGAATCATGAATTCAATGAATGAGATTTACAAATTAACGTATCAGCTGTAAGAAGGAGCAATAAATAATTTAAGTCATGGTAAAATAACTCACATTGTGTAACAAATAAATAAACTCTGGTCACGTCCTTCCATATTTTAATTCTCTAAGAAAATAAGAAAATATATAGAAAAGTATAGAAAATAATATAAGCAAATTATTTAAGGCTTTATGTTGGAAAAATCGAAGGTGGACAAAAATGCTGGAGAAACTCAGCGGGTGAGGCAGCATCTACGGAGTGAAGGAATAAGGGTCTGAAGCAGGCACATGCTGTGAGTAATTACTCAAGGTAGGCAGTTAGTCGGCATTTAAAAAAACCTTAAACCGCGCATGCGTTGATTGGTCTCTCCGTAAAAATAAAATATAAAAATAAAGAGAGTAACAATTCAATTTGCCCACAACTTCCAAGTCTCCTTTATTCTGAATTACTGAATGGGTGGGGGGTGGAGGGTGATGGCAGGTGGAGAGATGGTGGGAAAAAATGGGAGTACAGGGAAAAGTTGAATCAGTTGTCATGTTATTGAATGACAACACTTGTTCAAGGGACCAATTGGGGGGAGAATTCCTTTCACAGCATGTGGAGAGTCTGTGCCAGGGGTAAAGTTGCGGGGAGGGCAGGAGTGTTGAGAAGGAGGGGGTCGGGGATAATGCCAGTAACTCACTCACTCACGGCTGCCACGGCGCTCCAGGCGCGGAGCCACCGCATTGTGGCCGGGGATAAAAGCATCTCGGGTAGCAGCAAGCGGCTGCCATGACCCGACAGCAGAACGGGCCACCACTTCAGCACCTTATGCCGGCCTGCTCACCTCTGGCAGTGCTATCCGTCTGAACACCTCTCACCTGCCGCTCGCCAACTTCGCTCATGTCAGCCGCTTCCCGCAAATCCTTAAATTCCCACAGCCGAGTAAACTCAATCGCGCTGTCGTAATTTAAGGATTTGCGGGAAGCGGCTGACATGAGTGAGGCAAGCGAGCGGCAGGTGGGAGTTTTTTAGACGGAAAACTGCCAGAAGTGAGCGGGGGCCGGCAGAAGGCGCTGAGGTGGTGTCTGGTTCCACTGTGCAGCCCGGCGGCCGATCACAACCACCCGAGCTACTTCTCCCTTCCCCCCGCCTCCGTGCAACGAGCGTCGCAAGTGGGTTATTGGCATGATCCAGATCCCCTCCTTCACAACGCTCCTACCCTCCCCGCAACTTTACCCCAGGCCAGACTCCCCAAACGCTGTGAAAGGAACTCTCCCCCCCACCCCGGAAAATACGGTATTGAAAAACAAATAGCACCAAGAAATGTACTTGCCACATTATTGGTACATGAACATTCTTCTCTCTTTGTTTCCTAAGATACTCTTCAGATAATAACAATCCATATTTGAAAAACCCGCCAAGAAACTAGCGCTGCACATACGCAGTAGGATGCCATGCCTGCGCAGTACAGCAAAGGCAGAATTTCAGCTGCCTTCAGCCCCGCTTGTCATTGACGGCTTGAAGCAGCGCTGATGGCACGTGGGCTGCACAGAACTTTGCGTGTTGCAAGTGCTGACGATGAAAGGCACGGAGAATTATGCCTACTTAAGAGATCGATCTCTTAGATACGCATGATTCTCCCATGCCTTTACTATTTATATTTAGTAATTACCATTTCATAATTTTAGTCAGGGTAGGCAGTGCCTACCTTGCCCACCCTGACGGCACGTGCCTGGTCTGAAGAAGGGTCTCGACCCGAAACTTCATCTATTCTTTCGCTCCATAGATGCTGCCTCATCCGCTGAGTTTCTCCAGCATTTTTGACTACCTAAAGGTTTATTAATGTCTCTTTGGTATTGAGGCATATTAGTCTGAAAATGTGAAAGGTAGGAGAAAATATCATAACAAAAATTTCTCAATGAACATTGCTGGAATAAATTTTAAACAAAATTCCTGGTATTATTCTGAATATCAAGCACTTATGTTGGAACACACAAACAAGTATAACAGGGCTGTGAAGTGCCATCGTACAACAAGGCATTTACAATATAACAGGAAGATACTGCAGTTATCCTCCTGCCTTCTCATCAAGTACTTGCAATATAATGTTATCTTTATTGGATAATTTCAGTAAAAATGGACAAAACATTGTTTGTGTAGGGAGGAATTGCAGATGCTGCTTTAAACCAAAAATAGACACAAAGAGCTGGAGTAACTCAGTGGGTTAGACAGCATCTTGGGAGAAAAGGACTAGGTGACGTTTTGAGTCATGACATTTCTTCAGACGGATTGTTCATTGCTACGAGATTTTAATACAGGCCAATAATAAACAATTTGCAAATTAAAACAAATTAATTTGCAGATTAAATTGATTTGTGTCAGCCTTACAGTTATTGGAGCAATCTTGATTTGGCCTTTGCAAGCATCAAGCAATTATGCCAATCCAACAATGGATAAATGCAGGATAAAGCTTGCATTCTGCTGCCCTTCTCACAGAGCACCAGAGGCAACTCTAACTAATATGAAGAAACAGGGAACTGCAAGCAGACACAAAAAGCTGGAGTAACTCAGCGGGACAGGCAGCATCTCTGGAGAGAAGGAATGTGTGACATTTCAGGCCGAGACGCTTTTTCACACATGCCAGGGGAGGGGGCGGGACAGAGATTGAATGTAGTGGAGACAGTAAGACTGGTGGGAGAACTGGGAAGGGGGAAGGGATGGAGAGAGAGGGAAAGCAAGGGCTATTTGAAATTAGAGAAGTCAATCTTCATACCGCTGGGGTGTAAACTACCCAAGCGAAATATGAGGTGGTGTTCCTCCAATTTGCGCTGGGCCTCACTCTGACAATGGAGGAGGCTCAGGACAGAAAGGTCAGATTGGGAATGGGAGAGGGACTTGAAGTGCTGAGCCACCAGGAGATCAGGTTGGTTAAGGCGGAACGATTGCCGATTACCGAGCCTGCGTTTGGTCTCGCCGATGTAGAGAAGTTGACACCTGGAACAGCGGATGCAGTAGATGAGGTTGGAGGAGGTGTAAGTGAACCTCTGCCTCACCTGGAAAGACTGCCAGTGTCCTTGGATAGTCAAGGGGGGTAGGTAAAGGAACAGATGTTGCATCTCCTGCGGTTGCAGGGGAATGTACCTGGGGAGGCGGTGATTTGGGTGGGTAGGGACGAGTTGACCAGGGAGTTGCGGCAAGCGGTCACTGCGGAAAACACAAAGGGGTGGAGAAGGGAAGATGTGGCCAGTTGTGGGATCCCATTGGAGGTGGTGAAAGTGTTGAGCATTTAATCCTCCAACACTTTGGCCACCTCCAACAGGATCCCACTACCGGCCACATCTTCTGTTTTAATATAGTTATGAATAAGGATAACTCTGGACTTGAGGCAAAGTACTAGATTGGAGGAGGGCAAATTACAACATTATTAGGTAAGAGGTAGGGAGAGTTAACTGGGAGCAGTTGTTGATGGGAACGTCCACATCTGACTAAAGGGAGTAATTTAAAGTCCAGCTGATCAGACAATACACAATAGACAATAGACAATAGGTGCAGTAGTAGGCCATTCGGCCCTTCGAACCAGCACCACCATTCAATGTGATCATGGCTGATCATCCCCAATCAGTACCCCGTTCCTGCCTTCTCTCCATATCCCCTGACTGCTATTTTTAAGAGCCCCATCAAGCTCTCTCTTGAAAACATCCAGCGAACCTGCCTCCATCTAAGGCAGAGAATTCCATAGACTCACCACTTTCTGTGAGAAAAAGTGTTTCCTCATCTCAGATTCAGATTCAGATTCAGATTCAATTTTAATTGTCATTGTCAGTGTACAGTATAGAGACAACGAAATGCATACTAGAATCTCCATTCTAAATGGCTTACTCATGATTCTTAAACTGTGGCCCTTGGTTCTGGACTCCCCCAACATCGGGAACATGTTTCCTGCCTCTAGCGGGTCGAAGTCCATAACAATTTTATATGTTTCAAAGAGTTCAGAGTTCAGTTCTGGGAATGCTGCAGTAAAAAGAAGAGAGAATGAGATGAGACAAGGTGTAAATATGGCCAAAAAGGAAAAGGAAGCATTACAAATTAGTAGGAAGGAACTGGAGATGCAGGTTTACACCAAAAATGAGGTTTCGGGTCGAGACTATTCGTCGGACTAAGGGTTTGGTGTCTGATGAAGGGTCTCGACCCAAAACGTCACCCATCCCTTCTCTCCAGAGATGCTGCATGACCCACTGAGTTACTCCAGCATTTTGTGTCTATCGAAATGAAGCATTAATAGGGTTTAGGAAAATGAAATCAATTTGAGGAATATAAAGAAAGCAGGAAAGAGGTCACACAGGGATTTAGGACAGCCAAAAGAGGCCATGTCCTTGGCAGGTAGGAGTAACAAAGGATCCTGAGACATTTTACATGTACCTGTACATTGAAATTAGGAGGGCAACTGAAGAGAAGGTAGGATCATTCACGGATAAAGGAGGGGATTTATGCAAGGAATCCTCCCACTTCCTCCAAGTCCAAGGAGTAGCTATGGGCACCCACATGGGCTCCACCAATGCATGCCTCTCTGTAGGGTACATCGAACAATCCCTGTTCCAGGTGTACACTGGCCCTATCCCTGAACTCTACCTCCGCTCCATTGATGACTGCATTGGTGCTACCTCCTGCACCCATGCAGAAATCATGGACTTCATTAACTTCACCACTAATTTTCATCCTGCACTCAAATTTACTTGGACCTTCTCCGCCACCTCCCTCCCCTTGCTTGATCTCACAGTCAACACCGCAGGAAATAGATTATTGACTGATGACTATTACAAACCTACTGACTCCCACAACCATCTCGACTACACTTCTTCCCACCCTTTACAAAATACTCTATCCCTACTCCCAATTCCTCTGTCTATGCCGCATCTGCACCCAAGATGAGGTTTTCCATACCAGGACATATGAGATATCCTCATTCTATAGGGAATGGGGGTTCCCCTCTCCCAACATAGATGAGGCCCTCACTGGTGTCACCTCAGTACCCCATAGCTTCGCCCTTGCTCCCCCTCCCCCTAATGCAATAGAGACAATCCCCCTAGTCCTTACCTTTCACCCTATCAGCCATCGCATATAACATATAATCCTCCGAATTTTCGCCACCTCCAACGGGATCCCACCACTAGCCACATTTTCCCATCTCCACCCCTTTCAGCCTTCCACAGAGACCGTTCCCTCTGCAACTCCCTGGTTAACTCATCCCTTCCCAACCAAACCACACCTTCCCCAGGTACCATCCCCTGCAACCGCAGGAAATGCAACACCGGTCCCTATACCTCCTCCCCCGACTCTGTCCAGGGTCTCCGACAGTCCTTTCAGGTTAGACAGAGGTTCACTTGCACCTCCTCAAACCTCATCTACTGTATCCATTGTTCAACATGTGGACTCTTATACATCGGCGAGACCAACCGTAGACTGGGCGATCGTTTCGCGGAACACCTTCGCTCAGCCCTCCTGAACCAAACTTATCTCCCGTTTGCTGGACACTTTAATTGTCCTACCCATTCCCACACAGACCTTTCTGTTCTCAGTCCCCTCCATTGTCAGAGTGAGGCTAAACGCAAATTGGAGGAACAGCATCTCATATTTCACTTGGGCAGCTTACACCCCAGTGGTATGAATATTGATTTATCTCACTTCAGGTAGCCCTGGCCAAAGATCCTATAGCAGAGCAAGATGGGTTACTCTCACGCAAAAGTGAAGTACGTTCATGGGCGGATTCATGGGTCATTTTATGCCTCATTTAAGCAACCTGCCTCCGCCATCTTGTTCCGCCATCTTGCTCCGCTTTCTTGCTCCCGCCTTCTTGCTTCCGGCCAAAGATTGGATCCGCAGCGAGAAGAAGGAGTGTGCGGGGCCCGGGGCAGCGGGGAGAGAGAGTGCGGGGTCCGGGGCAGCGGGGAGAGAGAGTGCGGGGTCCGGGGCAGCGGGGAGAGAGAGTGCGGGGTCCGGGGGCAGCGGGGAGAAAGAGTGTGGGGGCAGCGGGGAGAGAGAGTGCAGGGCCTGGGGGCAGCAGGGAGAAGGAGTGTGGGGCAGCGGGGGAGGGAGAGTGTGGGGTCCGGGGGGTGCGGGGTCCGGGGCAGCAGGGAGAGGGAGAGTGTGGGGTCCGGGGCAGCGGGGGGGAGGAGAGTGTGGGGTCCGGGGCAGCGGGGAGAAGTAGTGCGGGGCCCGGGGCAGCGGGGAGAGAGAGTGCGGGGGCCGGGGCAGCGGGGGAGAAGGAGTGCGGGGTCCGGGGCAGCGGGGAGAAGGAGTGCGGGGTCCGGGGCAGCGGGGAGGGGAGAGAGAGTGCGGGGTCGGGGGGCAGCGGGGAGAAGGAGTGCGGGGTCCGGGGCAGCGAGGAGAGAGAGTGTGGGGGCCGGGGGGCAGCGAGGAGAGGGGCATAGGTGGGGGGGGGGGGGGGGGGGGGGGAGACATTGTACTAAGGGGGCAGGCGAGAGAGTGCCGGGGGATAAGGCCTAGTGTGTGTGAAGTTGCAGGGAGGTTTACAATGTTTCTTATTTACAATGTTTCTTATTTAATGTCCCTTGTCTAGTCTGAAATAAAGTTCATTATTGGATTAGAAGAAATATAATTGTGTGTGTTATATACATTTATATAATTTTCATGTATGTGTGTTTATAAACATTTTATTCTTTAACAAGAATCAACAGAATTATGAATCTAACCCTATAAGCACGCACAAAAACTTACCCCCCTGTCAATCACCCTGCGAGTCGGGTCGGTTCCGGTTACTACAAAATCAACTCAAACACTGCTTGTGAGCCATTTAAAAAGAAATTATTTAAAAAACATTAAAAAAGACAATTACCAGAATCAAATTTTATTCTTGACAAGAAGTTTGAACTGACAGATTTATGAATCTAACCTACACAAACTGTTGCCCCGCAACATTGATTACAGTGCGAGTCGGGTCGGGTTAGGTAGGCTCAGGTTGCTAAAATGGGCGTGGAAAAATGCCCATGATCCCCTCCATAGCGTACTACACGTCAGTCCATTGCATTTAGCAGGAGTAGCCTATCTTGCTTTGCTATAGGATCTTTGGCCCTGGCATTCCCTCTCTCTCTATCTCTCCCTCACCCAAGTCGCACCAGTTTCTCATTTTCACCCTACAAACAGCTTACAATGGCCTGTTTCCTTTTTCATCAATACGTTTTTCCATATCTTTCACTCATTGTTCTTTATCTCTCCACATCATTGCCTTTCTCTCTCTTATCCCTAACCAGTCTTAAAAAGGATATCGACCCGAAACGTCACCCATTCCTTCTCTCTCCAGAGATGCTGCCTGTCCCGCTGAGTTACTCCATCATCTTATTTGTATTCCTAGATCCCTCTGCTGTACAACACATGTCAAGACCTCACCTTCACGGTGAAAGTTGTACCATAGTTTAACTTCCCAAAATACAACACCTCACACTTACCTGATTTGAACTGCAATTGCCCTGCAATACCCAGCTAATAGAGATCCTACAGTAATTCTGACATTCCACTGAGATTCATCTTCACTGTCTAGATTAGAATACCATCTATTTTGGTTTCAGATGACTCTGCAATTGTGGGCTGCATCAGTGAGAGGAGGGAAGCTGAATACAGAGGTGTAGTCAATGATTTTGTTGAGTAGTGTGGGCTGAATCACCTGCAGCTCAACACCGACAAGACTAAGGAGTTAGTGGAGGACTAGAAGGAGAGGAACACCCCTGTCCCCTGTCTCCATCAATGTTGTGGATGTGCAGTTTACCAGGGAGTACAAATGCCTTGGAGTGTACCTGGCTAGTAAACTAGGCTGGTCCAGGAACACTGAGGCCCTGTACAAGAACGGACAGAGCCGGCTGTACTTTTTGAGAAGGGTTGGGATTAAAATACAGGTTTATATTGGCTGTCGGAGAGGGATTTCCTCGGGCTTCTAGCTGATGAAGAAAATTTGTTCTGCGCTTGCGTCCATGCTTTTAAAAAAAGGTTGCTGGTCGATTGCATCGCTGGATTAAAGTTAAACATGACTTCTAATGCCTTCAATGCCTTCAACATCATGGATCGCAGGGCAAAGCAAAAGTTATGTCAATTTTAAACATATTTTCTTGTTTTTTGGTGTGGCTTCATATTAATCTTATGATGCGAAAAATGTTATTTAGGCCCTGATACGAATCGGCCGATAGGGGCTTAATTCATGGTAGCGGCCACATTCCAATCGATCACATTACAGAAACATCCACTCTCAAGATAATCACATTTATTATTTTTTTGCACAATCATTTCATAAGAACAGCAAAATCATCTATATTTTGTGTTATTGTCTATCCATGATCAATATTTTCATACTAAATATCCACAACAGTTTTAGTCAGATGTATTGTGTAAAAAATAATGATTTTGATTATCTTGAGAGTGGATGTTTCTGGATTAATTTATGGGAAATTAAACATTAATTTGCTTCCATTTGGCGTATAAATTCATGACAAAGTGAGATTTAAAAATCATGTTATATTGTGAATGGGATCAGTTTGTTATTTTGTTATTTGGATACTGACTATTTAAAAAATGTAGCCTTTTCTTAAGAAATAGATAGATGTTTAGATCTAGTAATTGAATTTAGATGAATTTAATTGATTTGATGAAACTGATGAATATGATTTTTTTTTATTTTTAATCAAAATCTTTTTTATTTAGTTTTCAGGATATAACAAAGTGAAAAGTTGTCTATTTGTTACAGACTGAGTGTACGAAAAGATTAAATAAAAAACAACTTATGCCGACATATAACAAGACAACAACAGTAAAAGAAAAATTAGATACCAAAAATAACCCCTCCCCAGTCACTGCCAGTGAGCATATGCAAATATCAGCCTGTCACAACAATAATCCACGATAAATGAATGGGTAGACTGTTAAGCTGTTAAACTGTGCTTGATGATCAAGCATTTATAAAGTCTGGAATGCATTTAAAAAAGGTCCCCACGCTTTCTAAAACCTTCCATTTGAATGTTGAAGTGAGTACCTGATTTTCTCAAGCTTTAGGCAGGACATAATATCTGTCAGGTAGGTTCAGTCCACCTGAGCAGGATTGTTCGTCGAGCCAGAAGAGAAGCAAAAGATATAGGGCGGCGTTTATCTGCTGTTAATCTAACCTCCTCACCAGTGACCCCAAAAAGAGCGATTAGAGGCTTTGGTTCCAATTTGATGTTTAACACCTGGGATAATGTATGAAAGACCTCGAGCCAGAACTTGTTAAGGCTGGGGCATGACCAATACATATGGATAAGAGAGGCTTTCAGAAAATTTACATTTAACACAGAATGGACTAACCTCAGGGTAAAAAGTAGACAATTTGGCTTTTGAGATATGAGCCCAATGTACCACTTTGAATTGAATCAGACAGTGACGAGCACATAGAGAGGTGGAATTAACCAGTTTAAGAATGGAACTCCATGTATCTTCTGAGAGAGAGGAACCCAAGTCTTCCTCCCATGCTGCCTTGAGCTGGTCCATGGGGGCGCGCCTTAGATCCAACATCCTGCCATATAAAGCTGAGACAAGTCTATTCTGAGATGGGTTTAAAGAAAGAACTGTATCAACAAGGGTTGTGTCTGTTGGTATAGAAGAGATGGGCAGTTTAGAGAACACATAATGTCTTGTTTGCAGGTATCGGAAAAAATCTGACTTTGGAAGATTGAATTTGTTGCTTAATTGTTCAAATGATGCTACAGTGTTACCCATAAGCACGTCCTTGAAGCACACAATACCCTTCCTATGCCATTCCATGGTCCTGAGTTGATGGTTTAAAAAGGTGGTTTGATGCAATAGGGCTCAGTAGAGAAAAGTTATGCAACCCAAAACATTTCCTAAATTGAACCCATATCCTCAAAGAGTGTGTAACCACTGGATTTTGTACAGATTTAATTGAGGGGAGTGGAAGTGATGAACCAAGTAGTGCAGGTATGGACATATTATCATCTGTGTGTAATTCCATGGCTACCCAGTCAGGGCAATCGGGCTGGCTGTGAAAGAAAGACCAAAATGCAAGGCAGCGCAGGTTAGCAGCCCAATAATAAAAGTGAAAATTTGGTAGAGCCAGGCCACCAGCAGCCTTGGTTTTTTGAAGGTGGGTCTTATTAAGATGGGGCTGCTTAGCTCTCCATATATAGGAGGAAATAACTGAGTCAAGATGGTCAAAGAAAGACCTGGGGATAGAAATCGGTAGAGCCTGAAAAAGGTACAAAAATGTTGGTAAAATGGTCATTTTGATTTAATTTATCCAGCCGACAAGTGACATTGACAAGAGTGACCACTGTGTTAGCGTCTATTTAATCTGGTTTAACAGAATGATAAAATTCTCTTTGAAAAGATCCTCGTATTTCCTCGTGACAGAAATGCCCAAGTATGAGAGCTTGTTTTTTTCAATTTTGAATGGCAAGTTGGTAAGATCCAAGGGTTGTACTTCATAGTTAATGGGAAACAGTTTGCTTTTTCCAAGAATTATCTTATAACCTGAAGATTGACCAAAATTATTGAACAGTGACATAGCAGAATGCAGAGAGGTGCCTGGGTTTGAGACAAAAAGCAAAAGGTCGTCAGCATATAGTGAGGCCTTATGCTGTGTACTGCCCCTCCAAATACCGGCCATGGCAAGTGGTTCGATGGCCAAGTTAAAAAGAATGGGGTTCAGAGGACACCCCTGGCGGGTTCCACGATACAAGTCGAACAACTTGGACAACTGCGAATTAGTCCAAACTGAAGCTGTGAGATGAGAGTATAGTAACCTGATCCATTAAATAAAGTTTGTTCCAAAACCAAATTTGTCCAGAACAGCCCATAGATAGACCCACTCAAAGCGATCAAATGCTTTTTCTGCATCAATAGATACGGCACACTCAGGGACATCCTCAGAAGCAGAGTAGACAATATCTAATAATCGACGTATGTTAAGGAAGGAATGTCTGCCCTTAATAAAGCCGGTTTGGTCCTCAGATATAACAGTAGGGAGGGCATTCTCTAGTGTACGTGCTAGAACCTTAGATAAAATGATAGCATCCGTGTTTAGAAGGGAGACGGGCCTGTAGGAGGCGCATTCAGTTGGATCTTTACCCTTTTTGGTGATAAGAGTAATACAGGCTTCGGCAAAAGATGGAGGAAGAGAACCTTGTCTGTAGGATTCAGATAGAATGGAACACAACTGTGGGGAAAGGAGTAGAGAGAACCTTAAAAAAAACTCTGCCGGGAAGCCGTCAGGGCCCGGACATTTTCCTGATTGCATTGAGGAAGTGGCTGAAGCTATTTCTGCCTGTGATATAGGTTCATCCAATCTTTCCCTAAAATCTAATGAGAGTTTGGGAATATTTAGACTGCTCAGGAAGTCATGCATTACCTTATGATCCGGTTGAGATTCTGAAGTATAAAGCTGGGAATAAAAGTCTCTGAAAGCGTCATTAATTTGCAAGTGATCCGAAGTGGACTGGCCATTAGGCATGCGGATTTTAGAAATATTCTGTCTCGCTTTAGCACCTTTAAGTTGATTTGCAAGTAATTTGTCCGTTTTATCTCCATATGTATAAAACATGGCTTTATTTTTTTAAAGTATGTGTTCAATTGAGTGAGTAGTGAGTAGGTCAAATTTGGTTTTGAGTTCCAATCGTCTTTTATAAAGAGTTGGATTTTGAGTTTGCGCATATTGCTTGTCAATTTCACCAATTTGATGAGCAAGATCTAAACGCTCTTTATTGGATTTCTGCTTTATTTGATCTGCCCCCTAAGGTAAGCCTTAAGGGCATCCCATACGATCAGGCTAGAGATTTCAGGGGATGTATTAGTGGTAAAAAAAAGTTATCTCTCTTTCCATAAACTCTACAAACTTATCATCCGAGAGTAAGGTTGAATTGAATCGTCACTGCCTGCTCTTTTGAGGGAGATCTGTAAGGGACAAGGCCAGAGCAATTGGGGCATGGTCAGAAATGACAATACTCTCATAGTCACAGGAATGAACCAGGGGTACTAGTTGGTTATCAAGAAAGAAATAGTCAATTCTAGAATACGTATGATGGACATGTGAGAAAAATGAGTATTCATTATCTTGTGGATGTAAAGAGCGCCACACATCGCAGACACCATACTGGGAAACAAGCTGAGAGAAAGGCTTGGATGAAACAAGCTGATTTACTTACTGTACTGGGGTTAGTAGAGGATCGGTCTAAAAGAGGATCTAAACAACAATTGAAATCACCACCAAATATAAGAGAGTATGTGTTCAGGTCTGGCAGTAATAAAAATAACCGCTCGAAAAAACATACATAGTCTACATTAGGGGCATACACATTGACAAATACTACCAGTGTATTATATAAATTTCCAGTCACAATTACATACCGACCAAACTTGTCAGAGATCACATTATGTGACTCTCAAAAGAAATATTCTGGCTTTAGCCTGAAAGGAAGAGTGAAACCCCTGCCCCACTCAACCTGACAAGAGACGGCCATTGTCTGAGCAACGGATATGTGTTTCTTGCACAAAGGCTATTTCTGTTTTGAGTTGTTTAAGATGCGAAAATACCTTTCTTCTTTTAACAGGATGGTTTAAATCTTTGACGTTCCAGCTTACTAGCTTTATGTGTCTATCCATGCATAATAAAGAAAAACATTAAGTTATTATGTAAATACAATTAACCAAATGACTGGCTGAATATGAAGAAACGGATCAGTGCAGGTTGAAAATTACTAGTGTGTAATGATGTGTTTATATAAATTGCTAAAATGTTACTGGCAGTGACACCCCCCCCCCCCCCCCCCCCCCCCCCCCCCCCCCCCCCCCCCCCCCCCCCCCCCCCCCCCCCCCCCCTGCTATAGAAGAAGCAGCAAGCTCTTAGAAAGAAGCAGCAAAGCGATCTTCCTGTCCAAACAAACATTGTACTACAAATCGAATCTTCCTGTCTAATGTTAAATTTTGTAAGGTACCTTGAGGTCTTCAGTATCCGGAGGAGAAATGTACTGGTGTATGTTTCTCAGATATTTATTCAGTAACTCATCATTTGGAAAATTATAGGACATAGAACGGCAAAGGAAGGGCTTATCATCAAGACCAAGTTCCTCATGTATCTCTTTTCGCTGTGGCTCCACTTCTTCTTCAGGGATTCCAGCAGGATATATTACTGTGGTTAGAGAAGGTTGATCTGGCAATTCAAAGTGAAATGGCTGTGGAATTGGAACAGTCTCTAAATAGCCCCCCAAAAAAATATGGCTATGAAGACTGAATATGGGTTAACATGTCCTTGAAAATATGATTGTAGCTTGAAAGTTACTTACTGGCCCATAAAAGCTTTTAAAGAGCCGAAGTTAGAACGCAACAACACGCAGATATAGGGCCAGGCCATATGTAGTAACAGCACACAAAAATACAGCTGGAAATCGTTTCTAATTGACAGTGCACATATAGTGATATTTGGCTGTAGACATTTTGTATAAGTATCTTAGTAAATAAGCAGCATACCCAGATGAATAAGCACGTTCAGACATGTAAACAAACCACAGACGTTAGCTGACATGCTGCACGTTGTGCCAATCGGTAGAGCTATACAGTGTTACCTCTCATCCAGTGGGTTCAAAGTCGCTAAACAGAGTCATTGTGGGAGTTTAGGTGGCCTAGGGTGGCTGTTGATGTATTTCTGCACACCCTCGGCTGAGTTTATCCACTTTCTGGCTCCACCGGACAACGTGAGATGGAGTCGAGCTGGTTATAGCAGAGCAGCCTTTAGTCCCAGTGTGTAAAAGTTCTGCCATGACGTCTCTGTACTCTGCCCGCTGGCTCTGAACTTCTGGGCTGTAATCTTCCACAATCCGAATTTGTTTGCCGCAAAATTCGGGTTTCCCTCTCCACCGTGCCTCCCTGATGAGGAGATCCTTCGTCTGGTACCGATGCATGTGGAGAATGACTGGCCACGGTCTCTGGTCGGGGGCCGGTTTAGCGTTTAGGGAGTGATGGGCTCTGTCGACTTCTGGAGGGGATGTCAACGTCTCACTCCCGAAAACCTCTCGCAGCAAACTTGAGAAAAACTCAGTGGGCCGTCCGCTTTCAGTGGATTCCGGTAGACCGAGGGTGCGTATGTTTTGTCGCCGACTTCGGCCCTCCAAGTCGGCCACTTTAGCCTTTAGCTTAGTATTGTCACCACTCAGAGTAGAACAAATGTTCTCAAGGTCAACGACTCGCTGGTTAAGATCCTCTGCAGAAAGTTCCAGGGACGAGACACGTTGATCCTCCACTGTAAGTTTTATTTGGCCTAGCTTTGAGTCGAGCCGACCAAACAAAGTTCTAAACTCGATGGCTAGTGCCTCTTGATGTTGCTCGAGCAGCGTGGTAATGGCCTCCAAGCTAATGTCAACATCCTCCTTTTTGCTCGACCATGTACCCTTCGAAGCCCATTAGAGAGACGGCAACATTTACTCTAAAGAAATGTCAGACAAGTAAAGAAAAGCTGACTTCGTTCTGGTGTAAAAGTTAGAGGGCGGAATGTTATTAAAATGATAAGATTACCGGAGCTCTCGTTTAGTGCGTCTACTCCATCTGTTTCTCAAACCGGAATGTTTTGTTGGTTATTTACTATTTGTTTTAAGGCTTAACTTTATCATTATCACTTTTTTTTTCTAAAACTGCAAATAACTTGTTTCTGTTAATGCTGTTCAGTGTTTTTTTTCTTTACATTTTAAACAGATGTCTCCAAAGAAGAAATGCAAAATTGTCAATCCAAATGCCAAGCAAAAGACAGCATTCGCAGAGATTATCTGAATTTGGACTACTCCAAATGTGATGATCTACAGGACATTCTTAACGGGAAAGTAGTGGGCAGAAAAGCAGGTCATGCGTGGTTTGAAGAGCAAAAACTTTTAGTTTACAATGCCAAAATTGAAAAAAGGAAAAACAAGGTGTAAAGAGTTGCTTATTGGTTACAATCTGAGGAGTATGATGATGATACTGATTATGATATGCCAATGTACCAGCTAGCAACTGATCTTCATAAAGACCTAGTCTTTTGCTAGAAATTGTAATTTATTTTCCTATCTGTTACGGACTTACAGCATATAATACAATGATATTAAAGTTCTGATCTTGAGAATATCACATTTTTGAATTTTCAAGGCAGTCTGGGTGTTTATAACTATTTCTGTCACAATGGTAAATTTTGTAATTAGCTGCTATTAGGTAATTAACTAATTATATGCTTTAATTTCAGGTCATCCAAGTAAGATTGTTTTATATTTGTTTCAGAATGCTTCAATCTATAATAATTAAAAATTTTATTCAGTTCTCTTAATTTTTAAGAAAGTCATGGACTTTTGACTGTCCTCGATCACAGCTTTTGTGTTAAGTTAAGGGAAAAGCAATAGGGAACAAGATGCTAATTTCCGAGTGTGAAAATGACCATAACTATTTTAAATACTGAAGATATGAAAGTGAATTAGGTATCAAATTAAAATTCTTTTCATGTTTTATCTGATGGGATAAATTACAGGCTTGATTTTTAAAATCTCAAAATTTTGTAACATTCCTATTAATTGGCTTCTGTAAATTGTCCCTAGTGTGTGATAGAGCTAGTGTGAATGAGTGATCGCTGGTCGGGCCAACTCAGTCGGCCGAATGTCCTGTTTCGACGCTGTTTTTCTAAACTAAATTAAACTATACCTGGACCTATATCTCAGCAACCCTCTCTGCAGTGGGATCCTCGACTTCCTGACCCAGTGAACAAACATTGACTACGTTAATTCTCAACACCAATGCTACACAGGGAAGCATTCTAAGCCCCTTACTATACATAAATAGCCTCAGGGTGTATAGAAGTTGGGAGGTCATGTGCAGTTGTATAAGACGTTGGTAGACCACATTTAGAGTATTGGGTTCAGTTCTAGGCATTATGTTATAGAAAAGATGTTGTCAAGCTGGAAAGGGTACAGAGAAGATTTACTCAGATATTGCCAGGACGAGAGGATCTGAGCTATAGGGAGAGGTTGATTTGGCTGGGTCTCTATTCCTTGTAGTGTAGGAATGAGAGGAATAAATCGGGTAGATGCACAGTTTGTCTGGCCCAGAGTAGATGAATCGAGGACCAGAGGACATAGGTTTACGGTGAAGGGGAAAAGATTTAATAGGAATCTGAGGGATAACATTTTCACACAAAGGGTGGTGGGTGAATGGAAAATGCTGCCAGATGAGGTAGTTGAGACTGGGACTATCCCAACCTTTATGAAACAGTTAATCAGGTACATGGATAGGACAGGTTTGGAGGGATGTGGACCAAACACGGGCAGGTGGGACTAGTGTAGCTGGGACATGTTGGCTGGTGTGGGCAAGTTGGGCCGAAGGGCCTGTTTCCACGCTATGACTCTTTGACTCTGAGACACAAGAATAAGACAGAGAACATTCGGTAGGCGGCGCGACTCACGTCAGCAGCGGCCTCTGCAGCCCGTCCGCGTTTTTATTATTTTTGTCTATGTTTTTATGTAGTTTTTGTTATTTTTTGTTGGGGTGTGTGTGTGTGGGGGTGGGGTGGGAGTTAGGGGGTAACTTTTAAATCTCTCCCTGCATGGGAGACCCAACCTTTTCTTTGTCGGGTCTCCGTTGTCGTTGGGGCTGCAATGTGGAGCGGCCTCCAACAGGAGAAGACCGGGGACTCTGGTGCCGACTCACCTCACCGTCGCGGAGCTGGCCGAGTCCGGAGCGGGTGGAGCGGTGGTGGAGCGCTGCTGCTGCTGCGGCCCGACCTCCGGGGAATCGGAGGCTGCAACTGCGGGTTTGGCAGACGGCGGCACCGGGAGCCCGCGGGTCCCTGGAGGGAGACCGCTTTTCAGGGCTCCTGCAATGGCGACTTCTCCCGCCCGAGTTGCGGGGTTGAAGAGCTTCTGGAGCGGGGCCTGACATCACCGCCCCCGCGCGGCTTAGAATGGCCGCGGGACTCTGCGAGCGCACGCCGGGGGCTCTAACATCAAGACCCGGTGTGCGACCTCGCACCACCCGGCGTGGCTTTAATGGCCGCGGGACAATCGCCATCGCCAGCCGGGGGCTTTGACTTTGACTCTGACATCAGGGGGGGGGGAGAGTGCAGTGGAGATATAAGTTTTTTTGGCCTTCCATCACAGCGATGTGATGGATGTGTATGTAAAATGTAAATCATGTTGTGTTTTGGGTCTATTTGTTTGTAATGTATGGCTGCAGAAACGGCATTTCGTTTGGATCTCAAGGGGTCCAAATGACAATTAAATTGAATTGAATTGAATGATGGAGACAGAGAGATGAGTGACATGGTGTCAACGTAATAACCTTCCCCTCAATGTCAGCAAGACGATGCTGTTTGTCATCGACTGCATAAAGTGGAATGGTGTACACACTCCATATTACATCACTGGTGCTGCAGTGGAAATGGTTAATAGCATTGAGTTCCTCAGTATACATATCATCACAGTTTGTCCTGGTGCAACTATATTGATGCCAGGCTATAGAAAGCACACCATCACCTCTTTTTCCTTCAAAGAATAAGGAAATTTGGCCTGTCTCCGATGAGTCTTACCAACTGCTGCAGATGTACTGTCAGGAGCATCCAACCAGGATGCATCACAATAGGAAATGTTAATCGTCAGTACTATAACCAGGGAGATGTCTGGTACCATAAGCTTTTCTGTGTCCAGTGCAGTTAGCTGCTTCTTGATACCAGACGCTAGACTCGCAGAGTCATGGAGTCACACAGCGTGGAAAAAGGCCTGCCGTCCCAACTTGCCAACATGTCCCAGCTACACTAGTCCCACCTGCCCGCATTTGGTCCATATCGCTCCAAACCTGCCCTATCCATGTACCTGTTTAACAGTTTCTTAAATGTTGGGACGGTCCCAGCCTCAACTACTTCCTCTGGCGGCTTGTTCCATACACCCACCATCCTTTGCGTGAAAAAGTTACACCTCTGATTCCTATTTAATCTTTTCCCCTTCACCTTAAATCTATGGTCCTCGATTCACCTACTCTGGGCAAGAGACTCTGTGCATCTACCCGGCCTATTCCTCTCAGGATTTTATACACCTTTATAAGATCACCCATCATCCTCCTGCACTCCAAGGAATAGAGTCCCAGCCTACTCAACCTCTCCCTATAGCTCAGACACTCTAGTCCAGACCCTCTAGTCCAGGCAACATCCTCGTAAACTATCTCTGTACCCTTTCCAGCTTAACAAAGTCTTCCCTACTGTCTGGCATCATTTGGCTGTGTTTGTCCCATTGTGATATACATTCAGCTGATCTGTGAATTAGAACAACAAAAGACAGACAGAACAAAGCATTGACATTTTGTATATTCAGCGTTAATGAACATCACTGACACTGTGGTAGCAACGTCAGCAAATAATAATGGTATATGTATGATGAAATCTAAACACCCCCAGCTAAATGTACAATGTTGTATTCAAAGCCACTTTATCTGGCTATTTACCCTGACCTATTTTGAAATATATTTGCTCCATTGTATCAACCTGTCAGAAATGGGTCCTTTGTGCTAAGGGCTTCTTCGAGAACTGCAGTGAAAGCAGGGTTTAAGGAACACAATGGACTCTAATGCATGGTCTCTGTGTTAACACAATTAAAATGACATGGAGGCAAAATGAGACGAAAGATACATAGGTACGTTTAAGTACTTTCCTTTGCAATGAGATTTTGTGTCATGCGTTTTGTTGCATTAATGCTGACTTTACAATATTGTAAGTCATTAGAATAACAAAAGCGCTGCCTGGATAGGCCTTTCTGCCAACCGTATAAATACTGAGCAGTGTGTGAGCATGATACATTCAGTTAGCTAGCGAGTTCACTGGAGAGCACAACATGGGAAAGGTGAGGAGAACTCAGAGTTTATATGGTGCATCAGATTTTGTTGTCTATGCCTCTCACTGAGAAATTATTGATAATCCTGTTTGTTGTCCACAGATCATCTTCTACGAGGACAGGAACTTCCAGGGTCGGCACTATGAGTGCAGCACCGACTGTGCCGACCTGTCCTCTTACTTCAGCCGCTGTAACTCCATCCGTGTGGACAGTGACTGGTGGGTGGCGTACGAGAGACCCAACTACATGGGGTACCAGTATGTCCTGAACAGGGGGGAGTATCCTGACTACCAGCGCTGGATGGGATTCAACGACAACATCAGGTCCTGTCGCACCTACCCACACGTAAGTTGCTCTTAGTGGCATCTAAGTTCTACCCAGCTGGTGTTTCCGCTTCCAACAGCTGTTTAGAAGATAGATTTTAACTTTCCACAAATTGGAGGAAGTCAATTAGCTTTCTATCAAATATCCACTTCACCAACCCAGTGCTGCCTGCCAAAGTTAAATGCAGCTCTTGTAGTTTTGAACGTACAGTTAAGTAGAGTCAACTTCTCATCGACAAACATGAAGTCATGTTATGACATACAGTCTGCATCAAAGCTCCTGAAAGATCAGAAGTATAACCAGTCACTTGTTTGTTACTGCTCGGTCATGCAGCGCCAAAAGCCAATTTGTTCTCTAGTCTGTGTTGAAAGTAGTATTACTGCTCATGAGAATATACAATTGGCTTCATTTGAACTCATCCTATTACTTTTACAGTGAAACTTTGGTACATTAAAAGCCATCAGCATCCTGACCTCCTATTATGCAAAGGAAAAATCTCACAATAAGAATAATACATCATATTTTACTGATGTTGATGAGCCTTATAGGTAGACTCTGCAACATCAGTTCACCATCTGTTTCATAGACCACCCATTATTTTATAAAAGAAAGGTATCGTCAAGCTGCTTGCTGTTAACAAGGTTCAAGCATAGTCAACATGCTTGGTCAACCTCCCCCTTCACAACTGGGCACCCGTTTCTCGATGTACATTCATTGATATCTGCAGTTTCATCAGGGTTGCCATTTTTTTTCTCCATTCCAGTACCAGGGAGGCAACTACAGGATGAAGATTTACGAGAGGCCTGACTTTGGAGGACAGACGATGGAATTCATGGACGACTGTCCCTCCGTCTACGATCGCTTCCGTTACCGTGACATTCACTCCTGCCAAGTGACGGACGGTTCCTGGATCTTCTATGAACAACCCAACTACAGAGGCCGACAGTACTTCATGAGACCCGGGGAGTACAGGAAATACAATGACTGGGGCGGCTACAACTCCACCATCGGGTCTTTCAGGCGCATGAGGGACTTCTAGAATGTTTCTGGAAAGCATGTTGAAACTGTGGTCAACATAATAAAATCATCTTTATTACACCATTATTATGTTGGATTCTTTTATTTTGGATTGAAAGCCCCCCAAATGGTAGAATCAGTTAGTCTCATGCAGATACTTTAACGTGAGCATGTTATTCGTTAGCCTTTGGTCATGGGCATGATCAGAGATTCAGAAACTACTTGGGCCACAAACAAGGGGAGAGAATCTGCATGTCGGGACTTTATTCATGCTGATAGGAGTAGGGGTAAGGAAGCTTGGAAAGAGAGTAGGGGGGAGCGAGGGGGGGGGGGGGGGGGGGGGCGGGGGGGGGGGGGGGGGGGGGGGGGGGGGGGGGAGGGGGGGACAGACAAAAGATAGCTGGAAACCAATGGGGAGGGTTACATTGACAGATGGGTGGAGTAAGTGACAAAGGTTAGAATTGAAAAGGAGACAAAAGTAGATGTCAGATAACGAGAGGAGGGGAGGAAGGTCACAAGTTCATAAGTGATAGGAGCAGAATTAGGCCATTAGACTCAATAAGTCCACTCTGCCATTCAATCATGGTTGATCTATCTCTCCTAACCCAATTTTCCTGCCTTCTTCTCGTAACCCCTGATACCAGTACTAATCTATCTATCACTGCATTAAAAATATCCATTGACTTGGCCTCCACCGCCTTCAGCGGCAAATAATCCCACAGATTCACTACCTTATGACTAAAGAAATTCCTCCTCATCTCCTTCCAAAAGGAACATCCTTTAATTCTGAGGCTATGACTTCTGGTCTTAGACTCTCCCACTAGTGAAAACATCCTCTCCCCATCCACTCTATCCAAGCCTTTCACTATTCAGTAGGTTTCAATAAGGTCCCTCCTCATCCTTCTAAACTCCAGCGAGTAGAAGCCCAGCACTGTCAAACGCTCATCATATGTGGACCCACTCATTCCTGTGATCATTCTTGTAAACCTCCTCTGGACCATCTCCAGGGCCAGCTCATCCTTCCTTAGATATGGTGCGCAAAATTCCTCACATTACACAGTACATCTTATAGAGCCTCAGCATTACGTCCCTGTTTTTATATTCTGGTTTTCTTGAAATAAAGACTAGCATTGTGCTTGCCTTCCTTAATGCCGATTCGACCCTGCAGAGAAAGACCTCTTCAAATCTTGTCTACTGAGTTATGTGCTCCTGATGTGGCCTCCTATATATTGGCAAAACCTAGCATTGACTAGGCAACAATCTCACTGAACATTTAGGATCTGGCTACCAAGCCTCCCTGGATCTCCCAGGTTTGAAACATTTTAACTCCCCTTCCGTCAATCACCTCCATCACCAGAGTGAGGTCACACACATATTGGAGGAATACTGCCTCATATTTCACTTAAGAAGTTTATCTCAACAGTATGAACATTGCATTCTTCAACTTCAATTACTAACCCCCCCACCTCTTCTTTATTTCCTGTACCGGTCACCCCAGTCTGGTGTGTACCCAATAAACCCATCATCATCCAACCCTCCATGTCATTCTGTTCATATCCCCTTCTTCATATTATCTACGTCCCAAATGTCGCTATGTTCCCCTGTCTTTCTCCACGTCCTGGTCCCCTTCCATCCCTCCGTTCACTCACTTCCTCTCCTCTTCACCTTTGGCCTTTGCGACCCTCTTGCATCAGCCAATCAATCTCCCCTTCCCCCTCTTTTAACCAGGTTACCCCCACCGCACCCCACCTATACAATAGTCATCACGCCCCCCCATCTCTCCGAACACCCACCGTCCCCCACACCAGATCTCGCCTCAACCTCCGTCCACTCCCCAGCCCACCTTTGACCACAACCCTCACCCTTGTCGTGACTTCACCATCCCCTCTGACCTCCCCCTTTCCCAGATGGAATGGTCTGTCCTCAACAGAGACCTCACCTTTGTTCCCCTCCGCTCCCACCTCAACGAGTTCCGTGTGCACCACGACGTAAGGCTTCTCTTCCTCACCACCCAGTGATGACCCCTCCTCCCGTCTCCACCTGGCCTCATCCTCTTGGACTCCCCAGAATGGCCTCTCTAGACCTCTTTATTTCTATCTGCCGGTGTGACATCAACCATCTCAACTTTTCCACTTCCCTTACCTACTCTAATTTCACCCCCTCTGAACATACAGCCCTCCGCTCACTCTGCAGCAACCCTGACATTATAAACAAACCCGCTGATAAGGGAGGTGCCATGGTAGTCTGGCGCGCTGACCTCTATTGGGCTGAGACCAGGCGACAACTCTCAGACACCTCCTCCTAATCCTTGACCATGATCCCACAGAACAGCACCAGGCCTTAATCTCAAACACCATTGTTGATTTCATCACTTCTGGCTGTCTGCCTTCCACAGCCTCCAACCTTATCGTTTCCCAGCCCCGCACAGCCCGGCTTTACCTTCTCCCCAAAATCCACAAACACAACTGTCCTGGCAGACCCATAGTTTCTGCCCGCTCCTGTCCCACTGCAATGATTTCCATGTACCTCGACTCCATCCTATCCCTCCCTGGTCCAATCTCTCCCGATCTATGTCCATGATACCTCACATGCCCTTTGTCTCTTTAATGAATTCCGCTTTCCGAGCCCCAACTCCCACATCTTTACTATGGATGTTCAGTCATTCTACGCCTCCATCCGCCACCAGGAAGACCTTAAAGCTCTTCGTTTCTTCCTCTACCGCAGAACCATCCAATTTCTGAGGGTCTCCAAATCTGAGGAAGGACATTGTTGCCATAGAGGGAGTGCAGAGAAGGTTCACCAGACTGATTCCTGGGATGTCAGGACTGTCTTATGAAGAAAGACTGGATAGACTTGGTTTATACTCTCTAGAATTTAGGAGATTGAGAGGGGATCTTATAGAAACTTACAAAATTCTTAAGGGGTTGGACAGGCTAGATGCAAGAAGATTGTTCCCGATGTTGGGGAAGTCCAGGACAAGGGGCCACAGCTTAAGGATAAGGAGGAAATCCTTTAAAACTGAGATGAGAAGAACTTTTTTCACACAGAGAGTGGTGAATCTGTGGAACTCTGTGCCACAGAGGGTAGTTGAGGCCACAGTTCATTGGCTATATTTAAGAGGGAGTTAGATGTGGCCCTTGTGGCTAAAGGGATCAGGGGGTATGGAGAGAAGCAGGTACAGGATACTGAGTTGGATGATCAGCCATGATCCTGGCTAGTCTCGAAGGGCGAATGGCCTACTCCTGCACCTAATTTCTATGTTTCTATGTTTCCCTTTACTAACACTCTACTCCGCCTAGTGGAGCTGGTTCTCGCTCTCACCAACTTCTCCTTTGACTCCTTCCACATCCTCCAAGGCATAACTATGTGCACTGCATGGGCCCCAGCTATGCCTGCCACTTTGTCGGGTACGTCGAACAATCCCTGTTCCAGGCGTACACTGGTCCTATCCCCAAACTCAAGTTCAAGTTCAAGTTCAAGTTCAAGTGAGTTTATTGTTATGTGTCTCGCCCGTTACATTGATGGCTGCATCGGTGCTACCTCCAGCACCCATGAAGGAGTCGCAGACTTCATTAACTTCACGACTAATTTCCATCCTGCGCTCAAATTCACTTGGACCATCTCTGACATCTCCCTACCGTTTCTGGATCTCTCCATGACAGGAGACAGTCTATTGACTGGCATTGATTATAAATCTACTAAACCCCATAGCTATTTAGACTACACTTCTCCGCACCCTGCTTCCTGTAAAGACTCAATCCCCTACTCCGAATTCCTCCGTCTATGCCGCATCTGCTCCAAGGATGAGGTGTTCCATACCAGGTCATCTGGGTATGATGAGATGTCCTCATTTATTAAGGAACGGGGGTTTCCCTCTTCCATCATAGATGTTCCCCTCACTAGGGTTTCCTTGATATCCCACAGCTCCGTTCTTGCTCGCCCTCCCCCCAGCCACCACAGGGACAAAGCCCTCACCTTCCACCCTATCGCATACAGCACATCATTCTCCAACAGTTTTGACACCTCCAACGGCATCCCACCACTAGCCACATCTTCTCATCTCCACATCTTTCCACAGAGACCGTTTCCTCTGCAACTCCCTGGTCAACTCGTCCCTTCCCAACCAAGCCGCTCCCTCCCCAGGTACTTTCCCCTACAACAGCAGGAGAAGCAACACCTGTACCTTTACCTCCCCCGTCGACTCCATTCAAGGACTCCGACAGTCATTTCAGGTGAAGCAGAGGTTCACTTGCACCGCCTCCAACCTCATCTACTGTATCCGCTGTTCCACGTGTGGACTCCTGTATATCGGTGAGTCCAAGAGCATTTCACTACCCGATCTCCCGGTTGCTAAACACTTTAACTCCCCCTTCCATTCCCCATCTGACCTTTCTGTCCAGGGCCTCCTCCGTTGTCAGAGTGAGGCCCAGCTCAAATTGGAGGGACAGCACCTCATATTTCGCTTGGGCAGCTTACACCCCAGCGGTATGAATATTGATTTCTTCAACTTCAAGTAAGCCTTGCTTTCCCTCTCTCTCCATTCCTCACCCTTCCTAGTTCTCCGACCAGTCTGATTGTCCACCTGATTAATTTTTATCTCTGTTTGCTTCGTTGTCACCTTCTCCTGGCTAACAATGATCTATTCTACATTTCCCTTGATCTTTGTCCCCTTTTTTCTCCCGTTTTCACATCTTACCCTTCCATAGGGTTTCCCTCTCCTCTGACTCTCAGTCTGAAGAAGGGTCTCGACCTGAAATGTCATCCATTCCTTCGCTCCAGAGATGCTGCCCCGCTGAGTTACTCCAGTATTTTGTCTCAATCTTCGGTGAAAACCAGCATCTGCAGTTCCTCCCCCCCTACCCCCCTTATGAGTAACAACCTGTCACTTGCAGACACACAAAACTGTAGATGCTGGAATCGTGGGCAAAACACAAAGAGGTGGGTCAAGCGAGATCAATTCAATTCAATTCAAAGCACTTTATTCGTCCCCGAGGGGCAATTTAAAAGGGCGCTTACAGTAGCTTTTTAAAAATGGCCACAATCAACAAACATAAGCAGCACGCATACTGCACAATCAACCAGCACACGCATTTCACAGACACACTGCACAATCACACAACACACACCGCACATCAACATTCAACACAAAGCAATAGTTTTTAAAATGCTTCCTAAGTGCTTCAATTAAAAAGTGCATATAGAAGGTTATTTCATTTCATATGTTCATGAGTCAGTGATCAGCATTAAAAAGCTGGACAGCCCTGGGGATGAAGGTTGCCTTCCTCCTCTGTGTCCGGCAACCCGGACAGCAGAGTCTGTGTCCTGAGGGGAGCCATTCAAACTCAGGAAACAGGATGTGAGAGGGGTCCTGAAGAATCCTGCGTGTTAACTTTACAGACTGTTGGTCGCATAGGGCAGTGAGAGTTCGGACGGGCTGCTCAATGATTTCTGAGCAGACCTTGACCACATTCAACAGGCGGTTTCTGTTTTGCAGGGTGATGGAGTGGAACCAGCTAGTGAAAGAGAAGGTTATTACATTGCGTAGTAGAATGTGGTGAGAATGTCTTTGTTAATCCCAAATGACTTCAGCTTCCTGAGCAGGTACTGTCTCTGATGGTACTTTTTAAGGATTTCCTCCATGTTAGAGGAAAACCTTAGGAGGTTGTCGAAGGCTGTTCCCAGGTATTTGTATACCTCCACTATCTCCACTGGCTCCTGCTGGATGATAGTGGTGGCTGCCTCAGCCATCTGTCTCTGTTGGGGAGAAAAGCGGAGGGAAATGGTCAGATGACATCCAGGGTCAGGACCCTTCTTAATGGGCCTGTCCCAGTTAGGCTATTTTTCAGTCGACTGCCGGCGACTGTGAAGTTGCCGGCACTCGCCTGAAAAAGGGGCAACTGAAATGCCGACTGTCAGAGTGGAACGAACACACACACACACACACACACACACACACACACACACACACACACACACACACACACACACACACACACACACACACACACACACACACACACACACACACACACACACACACACACACACACACACACACACACACACACATCGCTTCCTTCACCAGCCCGTGTGAATTTTTTAGCAGCGCTCCCCCCGCTTGCCCTGTCTAAAAAATTCACACGGTGCAAAGCCAATGTGATACAGACACACACCGCGATGAACAGGAAGGTTGGCGCTGTAATTAAGACGGCTAAAGCACAGTGTACGGTAAGTCCTTTATAAGAGGGGGGGAGAAGGGGGGAGAAGTGGTTCTGAAAACTACCGCTTACCTTTTTATCCCCCAATGAACCAATAAAATTTACCGGCCAGCACCGGCTACAACCTACGAGAACCTCCGAGAACATTTGGACCATTCTGGTGACCCACCTACGGCTCGAGAATCCTCGCTACTCTCCATGGCGGCTTCATTCTAGCACTGCTAATTTTTCAACATGTTGAAAAATTCACGGCGACCATAATGAGGCCTCGACTAGTTCCAAGAATGCGGGAACTCCTCACGACCATGAAGGCACCTCCCCGACAACCACCCGCGAACATGTGGTAACCATGTGGCATCTGCAGAGTATCCTGCAGTCGCCGAAAAAGTCGCCTAAGTGGGACAGGCCCATTATTTTTAGGCTGTCTGTTCCTTCCACTGGTGTTGCCTGGTCCGCTGAGTTCCTCCAGCACTTTGTGCTTTCCTCAAGATTCCAGCATCTGCGAACACTTGTGTCTCCATTTTACTGGGCAACGAACCTGGCGTAGCTGTGGCACAACCAGATGAGACTGAAGCTAATAGATGCCAATAGATAGATCCAAATGTATGAAATATTATTCTATTATTAAATCTGGAGAGGAGAAATAGATTCTCCAAAATACATTTCGGGCAGCGGTAGAGTTGCTACCTTCCAGTTCCAGAGACCCAGGGTTTGATCCTGACTATGGGTGCTGTCTGTACGGAGTTTGTCCCTTCTCCCCGTGACCTGCATGGGTTTTCTCTGAGATCTTCGGTTTCCTCCCACACATGTTTGTAGGTTTCTTGGCTTGGTATAAATGTAAAATTGTCCCTAGTGTGTGTAGGGTGGAGTTAATATGTGCGGGGATCGCTAGTCAGTGCGGACTCGGTGGGCCATAGGGCCTGTTTCCGCACTGTATCTCTAAACTAAACCAAAACTAAACTTGAGCAGATCTTCTGGAAAGTTCTGGAGAATCTCTTTCTCCTCTCCTGACTTATAAATACAGTGAACTTTTATACTTTGTTGCACAGGGAGTAGAGCTACTGCCTCACAGCGCCAGAAGCCTAGGTTCGATCCCGACCTTGTATAAGCTGAGTGTATAAAGTCAGCATGTTCTCCCTGTGGCCGTGTGAATTTTCTCCAGATGCGCTGGCTTCCTCCCACATCCCAAAGACTGGCAGATTTGCAGGTTAAATGGCCACTGTAAATTGCGCCCCCTAGTGTGTAGGGAGTGGATTCAAAAGTGGAACAAGGCAGAGCTAGTGTGAATGGGTGATCGATGGTCAGCGCAGACTCGATGGATCGAAGGACGTGCTTCCATGCTGCACCAACAGCAACAGAGCACATTAACATTAACACAGTGCAGCACAGAACGCCACAGGTGATCCTTTTTCTCTGTGGCTACCAAACCGTATAACTCCTCCCCCTTCTGTCGTGGGGTAGACTGACTGACTCCCCCCCGATCTTTGCACATCCCTCAGCCTGGACTTTTCCTCTCGATAATGTTATTTTAATTTTCTGCAATATTACATATGTGCTGTGCAATATCTGGTCACTTAAATTTCATTATTATTGTAATGCACATGACTTTCAATGCATTGTAACTGTATCTTTTGACTGGTGGCAGACCAGTTTCCCACCGGAATAAATAAAGTTGTATTGTATTGTAACTCTAAACTAAACTCAGGACAACAATGACAATTAACTATAGTTTAAATGAGGAAGTTTATCTACATAATTGTAACATCTTGAGTGCAAACAGGAACATTTTCAGAACTATCAATTGCTCGACATCAGAACTCTTTTGAATATTCACGTATCTGTGGCTGATCAGAAAGGTTCTGAGTTCAAAACACCAGACCCATAAAAATACATCTTCAGTTTAGCTTAGTTTAGTTCAAGAAGGAGCTGCAGATGCTGGAAAATCAAAGGTAGACAAAAGTGCTGAAGAAACTCAGTGGGTGCAGCAGCATCAATGGAGCGAAGGGAATAGGCTTCATAGATTCCTTCGCTCCTCGAAATTGGCTCTTTCGCTCCATAGATGCTGCTGCACCCGCTGAGTTTCTCCAGCACTTTTGTCTACCTTAGTTTAGCTTAGTTTAGTTTAGTTTAGTTTAGTTTAGTTTAGAGATACAGCGCGGAAACAGGCCCGTCGACCCACCGAGTTCACAGCGACCAGTGATCCCCGCACATTAACATTACCCTATACACACTAGGGACAATTTACACTTATACCAAGCCAATTAACCTACAAACCTGTACGCCTTTGGAGTGTAGGAGGAAATCGAAGATCTCGGAGAAAACCCACGCGGTCACGGGGAGAACATACAAACTCCGTACAGACAGCACCTGGAGTCGGGATCGAACCCGGGTCTCTGGCACTGCAAGCGTTGTAAGGCTGCAACTCTACCGCTGTGCCACTGTGCCACCATTTAGTGACAGAGTTGAAGGTTGGTTCCCTAGATGTACAAACAGTAAGACTATTAAGTGACAAACAGGCATGTCATGAACTATGTATAAGTGGCAGGATATATCTTTAACAATGTGTTAATGCAGGAGTTGGCCACTTATTATCATAGGAAGGAACTGCGGATGCTGGTTTAAACTGAAGATAGACGCAAAATGTTGGAGTAACTCAGCGGGAGAGACAGCATCTTCTTCAACATCTTGTTCAGGGTCTCAACCTGAAACGCCACCTATTCCTTTTCTCCAGAGATGCTGTCTGACCTGTTGAATTACTCCAGTTTTTGTGTCTATCTTTGCCACTTAATATCTTCCCTGATGTCATTATAACAGTTTCAATAAAGGCCGATTAGCATGAAAATTAATTCACTGTCTTCCTCCCCGTGGTACGAAGGGACAGAATCAGAATGTCCCACCTCCAATGATTGCCTTAAGGTACCAGCGGAAGTTAAAATGTGAACATTTATTTTGAAGACTGGTTCTCATTTGAGTTCACTGGCAGTTTCCCCATATTCCATAAGTCCTAAAAGATATCCCAAATAATCGCTTAAGGGTCTGCCCCACTGCGGCGACCTAATCTGCCAGTTAAGAAGACTGTCTTCGACTTTCAAGCTCGAGGGCACTCACCTGGAAAACCTCGAGCTGGATTGACCGTCTGCATTGAAACCGCGAGCTGGATCGACCGACCCACACACACACACACACACACACACACACACACACACACACACACACACACACACACACACACACACACACACACACACACACACACACACACACACACACACACACACACACACACACACACACACACACACACACACACACGCAAGGCAAAGGCGGGGGCCAGGGAAGCGGGGGATCGCTGTCTGAAATTCACACCCGCGATGATGAGGAAAGTAAACGGCTGCCACAGTGTACGGTAAGTCCATTAGAGAGCGCAGAGGGCAGGGGGGAAGAGAAAGAGAGAGAAGGGGGGAGAGAGGGACAGAAGGGGAGAGAAGGGGGGAGAAGGAGTGGAGACACTTTTAAGAAGTACTAGACCAAGTGCAGAACCGTTGGGTCTGGTCAGCCAACGTGCGGTTGTGGGGGGGGAGGCAAAATCACACACACTAATTATCTCCCCGCCCCCCCGCACTCACGCTAAGTACCCCCCTTCATATGTTAATATTATTAATTTGCTCCTTTTTACCCCATAACCACCCATATCTACTGACGCATAGCCCCCAACTTGAAGTCACAGTCTGGGGAGGGGGGGGGGGTGGAGGCATGAGAGTGAGGGCAGAGAGGGAAGGGGAAGAGAAAGAGAGAGAGAGACAGAAACACAGAGAGAGGGGCAATTGGGAGAGGACGGTGGGGAGAAGGAGAAGAGGAAGGGTGGGTGAGTGAGGAGGGGAGGAGGAGAGAGAGGGGAGAGAGTGATGGGGGGAGAGAGGGGGGGGCTGAGAGGGGGGTGAGGGGGAGAGGTTGGGGGGGGAGCAGGGAGGTGCGAGGAGGGGGGGGAGGAGGGGGAGGAGGGGAGGGGAGTGTGGCGGGAGGGAGGGGGTTTAGGGGGGGGAGGGTGAGGCAGGGGAGAGGGGGAGGAGAAGGGGGAGGGAGAGGGAGAGGGGAGAGAGGAGAGGGGGGAGAGGGGGGGAGAGGGAGGGGGAGAGAGAGAGAGGAGAGGGAGAGAGAGAGAGAGAGAGTGGAGAGAGAGAGAGGGGAGAGAGGAGAGAGGGAGAGAGAGAGAGAGAGAGAGAGAGAGAGAGAGAGAGGAGAGGGGTGGAGAGAGAGGGGAGAGAGAGAGGAGGGAGAGAGAGGGGGAGAGAGAGGGGAAGAGGGGGAGGAGAGGGGAGGGGGAGGAGAGAGGGGGGGAGGGGGAGGAGAGAGAGGGGGAGGGGGAGAGGGCGGGAGAGGGAGAGAGCTGGGGGAGGGGGAGAGGGTGGGGGAGGGAGGGTGGAGGGGGGAGGGTGTGGGAGGGGGGGGGGAGGGGGGGGGGGGGGGAGGGGGGGGGGGGGAGGGGGAGAGAGGGAAAGAGAGAGGGGGAGAGGGAGGAGGGAGAGAAGACCGGGGGAGGAAGGGGAGAGAGGAAGAAGGCCTGAGGGGGGAGGGGAGAGAGGGGGGGGAGAGGAGGGGAGGGGAGAGGAGGGGAGAGGGGAGGAGAGAGGGGAGGGGAGAGGGAGAGGGGGGGGGAGGAGGGGAGAGGGGGGAGAGAGGGGGGGAGAGGAGAGGGGAGAGAGGAGAGGGGGGTGCTGAGGTGGGAGGGGGGGAGAGGGGAGGAGGCAGGGAGGGGGGGGGAGAAGGGGGGGGAGAGGGGGAGAAGGGGGGTGTGTGGAGCGGAGGGGGTTTTTAGGGGTGGGACGGGGGGTGGGGAAGGGGATAGAGAGGGGGGAGGGGGGGAGAAAAGAGGGGAGAGAGAGGGGGGGAGAGGTGGGGAGGGGAGTGGTGGGAGGGAGAGGAGGGGATATGGAGAGGTGAGAGGGGGGAGAGAGGAGAGGGAGAGAGGAGAGGAGGGGAGAGGGGAGGGGAGAGAGAGGGGGGGAGAGGAGGAGGGGGAGAGAGAGGAAGGGAGGGGGGACAAGAGGAGAGGGGGGAAGAGGATAGAAGGGAGAGGGAAGAGGGGGTGTGCTGAGAGGGGTGGAGGTGGGGGAGGGGAGGGGGGGTGGGGAGGAGAGGAAGGGGGAGGAGAGGGGAGAGGAGGGGGGAGAGGAGGGAGGAGGAGGGAGAGAGAGAGTGCCTTTTTATTTCAACCCAAACAACCATTTGCAGGCAGTGCTTTTTTACTTTAACCATATTTTCATTTTCAAACCACATTAAGGGTACTTACTCATAGTTGTGTAGACACGTGTTCAGTGTTATTCACAGCTCAGAGAAACGTGACCCTCTGCCTTCCTCCAGCTTGCAGACTAATTGAGGCACACCACTTCCTGGTTTTATAGTCCCTCCCCCTGTTGCCAGCAGGGGCAGCAGAGAGAATGGGGAATTTTGTAAAATCATTAATATCTCTGTCATATTTCATCAACGGGAAAAATCCTCGGCACACATATGGCGGAGGGGGGCTCTGAGCGAGGTGGCCAAAAATGACGGCCGTAGGTGGCGGCGTTCTCTCGGAAATCGCAGCACAGATCGCCAAAACCGGTCAAGAACAGAGTTTTAGTAATATAGATAGATAATAAAGTTTAGCAGGCATTTTACCTACCAGTAGTTTTTCCCTGATCCTGAAAACTCCAAAGAACCTATCAAAAGTGAAGGATATCGCCTACAGCTGCCCTCGACTGCCTGTAACTACATAGCATCCCCACTCCACTGCATTATGAGTTAAGAGGGGGGGAACGTGGGGGGGGCATAGAGGGGGGGGAAGAGGGGGGAAAGAGGGGGAAGGGGGGGGGGAGGGGGGGAAAGGGGTGGCAGGAGACGAGGGGAAGAGGGGGGAGGGGGAGGGGGGGGGGTGGGGGTGGAAAGAGGGGGGGAATTTGGGAGAAGGGGGGAGAGGGGGGAAGAAGAGGAGGGGGACAAGAGGGGTGGCAGAGGGGCAGAGAGAAGCGATCGGGAGATATCGGGAAACCCGAGCCGAGGCGCGAGTGTTCGTCGACTGAAGCTCTCAGGAGTTTGACAGGGCTACTTTTGAACAGGGGGAGGAGGGAGGGGTGGGAGGTGACATCAGTCGCAGCACGTGCAGACGGCAGATCCATTGTCACGTCATCAGCAGAAACAACAGAAAAAACAAAGTTTTGAATAGAAAGTTGGATAGGAATTGTGAACATTTTTATTAATTACTGAAGAAATAGTACAGCAGGAAATTTTCAGGTGCTGACTTTGGACTCCAGCAGGTAAATCTCTACCAGAATATATAAACATTTTCCCGTTTGCATGTTGTTTTTTCAAGTAGATGTGATCACACACAAATAAATGAATAAATACATACACACGCATCCAAGATCAGAGTTTTACAGTTATAATGATAAAGATATGGATATGGATATTTAATAAATTACTAGACCAAGTGCAGACCCGTTGGGTCCCCTTTCCCCAACGGCGTTTGGGGGGGGGGGGGGGGGTGGGCTGCCGCATCAAACACACATTAACCACCTCCCAAACACACAGGTGGGAAGAGAGGGGGGGGGGGAGAGGAGGAAGGAGGAAAGAGGAGGAGGAGGAGGAAACGGGATAGGATTTGGGGGGGTAGAGGGTGGGGTAGGGGATGGGGAGAGAGATGTGGGGGAGCGGGGGGGGAGTATGGGGAGGTAGGGGAGGAGGGAGGGAGGGGGAGGGAGGGGTGGGGGGGAGAGAGAGGGGAAAGTGTGGGGAGGGAGAGTGGAGGGGGAAGGGGGGAGAGGTGGAAGAGTGGGGAGGGAGGAGGAGAGGGGTAGGGGGAGTGTGATGGAAGAGGGACAGAGGGGTAGGAGGAAGGGGGCGGGTGGAGAGAGGGAAGGGGGTGGCGTAGAGAGGGAAGGGGGGTGAGGGAGAGAGGGAAAGGGGTGAGGAGAGGGAGATGGGGTGAGGAGAGGGAAACATAGAAACATAGAAATTAAGTGCAGGAGTAGGCCATTCGGCCCTTCGAGCCGGAACCACAATTCAATATGATTATGGCTGATCATCCAACTCAGTATCCTGTACCTGCCTTCTCTCCATACCCCTGATCCCTTTAGCCACAAGGGCCACATCTAACTCCCTCTTAAATATAGCCAATGAACTGGCTTCAACTACCTTCTGTGGCAGAGAATTCCAGAGATTCACCACTCTCTGTGTGTAAAATGTCTTTCTCATCTCTGTCCTAAAGGATTTCCCCCTTATCTTTAAACTGTGACCCCTTGTTCTGGACTTCCCCAACATCTGGAACAATCTTCCTGCATTTAGCCTGTCCAACCCCTTAAGAATTTTGTAAGTTTCTATAAGATCCACCCTCAATCTTCTAAATTCTAGCATGTACAAGCTGAGTCTATCCAGTCTTTCTTCATATGAAAGTCCTGACATCCCAGGAATCAGTCTGGTGAACCTTCTCTGTACTCCCTCTATGGCAAGAATGTATTTGAGCATTGGGCATTGGCATTGTGACATCACACGATGGAATGTTCACCAGGGGCTGCGGCTGGTGCTGATTCTATGGGTGAGATTCCAGTTTATTTTTGAAATATTGGGGGGTGGGGGGAGAAGGATTTGATTAAAAACGTGTACTTAAACACGACGAAATGTAATGAGGAGCGGATACTTAGAAAGAAAAGTGAAATCTCTACCGAAATGGAAAAGATGTCGGCGATTCTGCGGTCTGGTTTCGGAGTTGCAGTGAATCAAAGGAAGAAAGGAGGCCGGCAGCCGTCCATGTAAATAGATCCATTCCGATTGGACAACTGCGAGTGTTGGGCATTGTGACTTAACACGATGGAACGAATCAAAAGGCAGAAAGGCAGCCGGACGTCAGGCACACAGTTTTATATATTAACTAGGCCAAGTGCAGACCCGTTGGCTCTGTATCCCCAACGGCGTTTGGGGGGGGGGGGGCTGCAACATCACACTCACATTAACCACCCCTCAAACACACAGGTGGGGGGAGGGGGATGAGAAGAGGTGAGGGAGGGGAGAGGAGGAGGAGGAAAACGGGACAGATTTGGGAGGGAAAGGAGAGAGGAGTAGGGGCGTGAGAGAGGGGGATGGGGAGAGAGTGTGAAGGAGGGGGGATGGGGAGAGAGAGGGGGGAGGGGGAGGGGGGATGGGGTTGGGGGGAGAGGGGGGGAGTGGGGAGGGGAGGGGGTAGGGGGGGGGGAGGAAGAGAAAGCCCTGGACTTTCTTACCACAGTAAATAGAATATATCGTGCGTTCACCCCACTGCGAGTGTCAGTGTCGTTACTGTGGTCATCTCGCAACACCACAACACCTACACCAGACTCACTCTGCATTCGCAAGAGAAAAGAGACTTTAGTGAGATACAAGCAATTGCAGATGCTGGTTTACTTAAAAAAAAGCACGCACAAAATGCTGGAGTAACTCGGAGGATCAGGTCAGGCTGAAGAGTAGTCCCGACCAGAAACGTCTCCTATCCATAACCACCTGAGATATGTAGGAAGAAACTGCAGATGTTGCTTTAAACTGAAGATAGACACAAAAAGCTGGGGTAACTCAGCGGGTTAAGGGCCTGTCCCACCTGGCCGTCATTTGCATGACAGGACAATAGTGACTGATGCGCGACAGTTGTGCGATGGTCGCGTGTGTCATCATGCGTCCGCACAGCCTTCTGGAGCGCGTGATTTGAAGATAGACACAAAATGCAGGAGTAACTCAGCAGGCCCAGCAGCATCTGGGGAGAAGAAATGGATGATGTTTCGGGTCGAGACTCTTCTTCAGTCTGAAGAAGTGTCTCGACCCAAAACATCACCGATTGCCTCTCTGCAGAGATGCTGCCGGTCCCGCTGAGGTACTCCTGCATTTTGTGTCTAGACTCCAATCGTCTTGGTCCTGCTCTGGTAGTTGGAGTGGGGACGGATCTGGATCCGCATCGGCCATGAGCCCCAGGCTGAGTTCGGCGATCGCTTGCCTGCTTCTGTTGCTGTTGGAGGTGAGACGTTGCATCGCGCCAGGGTGTCCCACTTGGCCGTCATTTACACGACAGGACGGTGGCGCACGAGATTTAGTGCAGAACGAAATTCTAGAGCGCTGAGCGATACCGCATGCAACTCCACACACTTCCACGCCACTCCGTGCGCCTGTCCGGCGCTACCCACAAGCTACCCACACGCTACCAGGTTGCTAAATGGCGCGCAAATGACGGCCAAGTGAGACAGGCCCTTTAGACAGTATCTCCGGAGAGGAGGAATGGGTGATGTTTTGGGTCAAGACCCTTCTTCAGACTGAGATGTTGTCTGATACGCTGAGTTACTCCAGCACTTGGTGTTATTTTTTTGTAAAGAGAGATTACAAATGTGAATCATCGGTGATTCAGTGGAATGGTGATTGTTTGCTTGTGTGGTCCTTGATCCCCCGGTGGGGACAGGTAACGTCTTTGAGGGTGTAGAAATATGGCACGTCTACCAGAGATCTGGAAAACGTTCTTCCCTCAACCGACATCCATCAGCTGAACCACCCATCTACGATTACACTGAGATGCCCTGTTGGAAGGGAAGTCAGCATTTGTCCAATGCACAGTGCACTGGGGCTCAGGCAGACCACGCTCGGCATAAATGATCATTTTAATTATTACTTGTAGAACCCAACTGACCAGATAGTAGATAACAGTTCAACTCTGTCCAGATTAAAGAGGCGGCCATGGTGGCACTGCATAGACTTGCTGCCTTCCAGCGCTTGTAGTACCAGAGACCCGGGTTCGATCCTGACTACGGGTGCAGTCTGTACATACTTTGTACGTTCTCCCCGTGACCTGCGTGGGTTTTCTCCGAGATCTTCAGTATCCTCCCACACTCCAAAGACGTACAGGTTTGTAGGTTAATTGGCTCGGTATAATTGTCAAATTGTCCCTAGAGTGTGTTAGTTAATATTAGTGTGTGGGGATCGCTGGTCGGCGCGGACACGGTGGGTCAAAGGGCCTGTTTCCCGCGTGGTATCTCTAAACTAAACTAAACTAAAGGAGGTGCCGAACCATCAGTTGCCAGAAAATGGGGATTGGGCAACATCTATCCCATCTCTATAACATACCGTACATGGGCCGCGGAACCGGTGGGGCTCTGCCCTCTTAGTGTAATTGTTATATGGTTATATGGTTATATGGTTAGGGTCATGGGGTACTACATGTGCCACCCCATCTCACTGACCCTGAGCCCCGCTCCCGGGGCAGTCCTGCTGTCACCCCATCCATCTACACGCCCGGAAACACAGCGATAAACAGAGTGGGCGCGGGTGCCCGGTAACCAGTACCTCAGTTACATGTCACCCGTATCCCCCGGTAACCGGTTCCCCTGGTACCTGGTGACCGGTGTCCCACGTAGGTAGGGCACATATCCCCCCCCCCCCCAAATTTTTGAGGTGGGGGATAGCCAGTATTATTATCCCCCAGATTTTGGAGGTTGAGCAACAAGATGGTGGCGCTGCCTTAGCAGCTGCGGCTCGCCTGCAGTCCGTCTGTTTTTTTCTCTTTTTTTGTTGTTCTTTTGTCCTGTTTTAGTTAATCTTTGGTTAATAGGTTGTGTATGTGTGTGGGTGGAGGGGAGAAACATGTTTTTGGTCTCTTCCTTTGGGGGGGATGCGACGTTTCTTGTTGTATCCCGCGTCTCCGTCTCCGCCGAGGCCTAATAGCGGAGCTGGCGGCCGCGGAGCTGGTGCAGCGTTCCAGCGGCTGCGGTCCGAAATCTGGAGCTGCGGTGTTCCAACAGCAGCGGCCACCCGGCCTCGGAGCTGGGGCAGCGGCAGTGGCGACCTGGCCTCGGAGATGGGGCAATGTTCCTGCAACAGTGGCCACCCGACCTGACCGCGGGCCCAGTGTTGGGAGCTCGCAGGTCACAGGTTGCGGACCTGTTCTCCAGAGCTCCCGCAACAACAGCTGCGTCCGCTGGACTGGAGGGCGGCGGCTTCAGCAGCTACGACCACCCTGGGCCGCGGAGCTGAACCGGCCCGTTCGCAGAGCTCGGATTCTGCCGCGAGACTGACATTACTTACCATCACCTGGCGGGGTCACAACATCTGAAGCCTGGATCGCCTCCGCACAGATGGAGAACAAGAAGTGATGAGACAAAGACTTAAGACTTTTGCCTTCCATCACAGTGAGGA
This sequence comes from Leucoraja erinaceus, assembly GCF_028641065.1. NCBI lineage: Eukaryota > Metazoa > Chordata > Chondrichthyes > Rajiformes > Rajidae > Leucoraja > Leucoraja erinaceus. The sequence goes on along the minus strand of NW_026576151.1, from coordinate 79,195 downwards.
GGTGCCTGGTGAGCTCACTGTGGTGGATGTTGATTTGTGTTTATTGTGTGTTTTTGTCATTTTGGTACTATATGTAGGACTGCAAGGCAACAAAATTTTGGTCAGACCACAAGGTCTGAATGACAATAAAGGCTACTTTGACTTTGACTTTGAAAATAATAATCACCTGCTCCAATCTCTCATGAAGGCCCGACATTATCTTAAAAATGCTTCAAACAAAAAACATTGAAATCACACTTCTGCAATGCACTAAAACATGATTTTGATCCCTCAAATTTAAAATAGTTCTTCCCCCCTCGAGGCCGGTGATCAGTGATCGCTCAGCCCCCCCCACTTTCAAAAACGCTCCGCGCCCCCTGCAGTACAGCCATCGAACAGTGTAGATGCAAAGAGCCACCAATGTTTTTGCAATCATATATTTTTCTGGAAAGTACCGTGCTTTAATGCTTCAATTACACTATTTTCTTTGTACTATGGAACTAAAAGCCTGCAATTCGTGTATTTTGCTTGTACAACAATTAAAACGAGGTGGAAGCAAACTGAAAAGAATCAATGACATGCACACAGATGTTTTGTACACAAAGACCAGGGAATGTAGTTTGATTTTTTTTGCTGATTTTTAAACCCGAATCATTAGAATAATAATGTACAAGCCAGCGTGGCCTTTTTTCCCAGCATATAAATATCAAGCTGTGAGGCAGTGCTGCATTCAGTCGGTTATCACACTAACTGGAATCAAAATGGGAAAGGCAAGTTCAACTCTGTATTTAAGCTGCGTAATGGAATTCTTCATCATTTAACTCAATGCTTGAAATAGCATTTATTTATAAACCTATTTCTCTCCACAGATCATCTTCTACGAGGACAGGAACTTCCAGGGTCGGCACTATGAGTGCAGCACCGACTGTGCCGACCTGTCCCCTTACTTCAGCCGCTGTAACTCCATCCGTGTGGAGAGTGACTGGTGGGTGGCGTACGAGAGACCCAACTACATGGGGTACCAGTATGTCCTGAACAGGGGGGAGTATCCTGACTACCAGCGCTGGATGGGATTCAATGACTGTGTCAAGTCATGCCGCAGCTACCCTCAGGCGAGTGATAATTTGATGGTTTAGGTCTGCTGCTGACTTTTGTCACATTGATGTCAACAGTCAAGAGTGCTTCATTGTCATATGTCCCAGATAGAACAATGAAATTCTTACTTGTGGCAGCAAGTAGAATAGAATAGAATAGAATAGAATATGTTTATTATCATTGCACAAAACTGAGCAACAAAATTCCATTTGCTTCTCCTCCGTTAAAAGAAATACAACACGACACCAATGCACATATGTACAGTTAATAGTAGAATATAAATACATTTTTAAAAGAGATTAAAATAATTTAGCGGTATTCCTCGAAGTTACTTCTTGCTTCCCAGTGTTCACTATTGGAGTTAAGCTCTTTTATCGCACAATAGTAGAAACTATTTTTTAGTCTACCAGTGCGAGCCTGCAGAGACCTGAATTGCCTCCCGGAGGGTAGCAGAGTAAAAAGGTGGTTGGCAGGGTTGGCAGTAAGAATTTGTCAGCATTTGCTTTTATGAAACTTATATTGGGAGTAACCATTTCCTTTTCAATTGTGGTCTCTGTGCAAGTTGGCATGAAATTACATTTTTTTTTTAACTGTGCATTGATTGATTGACTTTATATTTTAATTTGATTTAATTTAAATGCATTTGTTTAAAAGACAATTATCTGATTGAATATTTTTACCAAGCATCTAAAGTTTGAGCATTTTAATTGGAACATATACATGCTCACATCAAATAATTGGATTGTAGCTATGAATTGTGAGAGGACCACAATGCTGAACTAGAATATTATTTAGCAAGGTAAACACAAATTGCTGGAGCAACTCAGCGGGTGAGGCAGCATCTCTGGAGAGAAGGAATGGGCGATGTCACCGGAAATGTCGCCCATTCTTTCTCTGCAGAGATGCTGCCAGCTCCAGCAACTTGTGTCTTCCTTCGATTTAAACCAGCATCTGCAGTCCTTTCTTAAACATATTATTCAGCAAAGTTTCCCGTCATATACTATTTTAATGATCGTCACCATAGACTTAATGAAACCAAATTGGGTTCAAGCATATCTGCTACGAAAAATAGAAAATTGATTAGAGCTGCAGAAATAGAGAATTCATTCTGTTCCTATTTTACACTAAATCAGCAAGAAAGATATCAAGTCTGTCCTAACTGCTTCTCTGATTACTGGACATAATTAGTCCATTTGTTGCATGGAGTCCACAGACTCACACACTGCTACGAAAGTTAGAAATAAGAAACTTCGGATGCTGGTTTGCAAAAAGACATTAATGCTGGTTTACAACCCCCTCCCCATTACGCCTTCTTCCAACGCACCCCCCCCCCCATTCCTTTCTCCCCCTCTCTTCCCTGGACTCAGACCAATTTCTCTCTTCCCCCTCCCCTTCTAATTACATTGCATCCTCTATCTTCACATTTTGCAATTCTTCAATCCTCTTCCTTTTCATCTCTGCCCTTTGTCCAGCCATTTGCTTATCAAGAATCTTTCCTGTTCATCTTCTAGGTCTGCACAAACTTTGAGAGTCTTTAGTTTACAACAGAAGTGTTTAATGTTTCACTCAATGCTGGCAGCAAGACTAGTCACAATGACTGCCCGCATACTGTATGCCCACAGGATAAACTATATACAAAACATCTCCCTTTGTCCTGTGCAGTGCCACCTGTTGCACGGGAGGAGCAAAGGGTCCTCCCACCCCACACAGTCCACCAAACATCACGGATTCCCCCACAGTTGTTTCCAAATATTCCATTGACAGTGCAGGTCAAGCCATGCTTTGTCCTGCCCCTTCTCTCCCAGCTTTTTGGCCTCCCAATCTCAACATAATCAGTCTGAAGAAGTCCTGACCTGAAATGTTACCTATCCATGCTCGCCAGTGATGCTGCCTGTCCCGCTGAGTTACTCCAGCACTTTCTATCATTTATTTTCTGCAGAAATTACCTTCATATCATAAAAGGCATCTCCTGGATCCCTTAAAAAAATCCAATGCTTTCATCTAGTTATGTGCCAATTATGTAGCTGAATCGTAAATCTGAAACTTTTCCCATTCCAGTACCGAGGTGGCAACTACAGGATGAAGATTTACGAGAGGCCTGACTTTGGAGGACAGACGATGGAATTCATGGAGGACTGTCCCTCCGTCTACGATCGTTTCCGTTACCGTGACATTCACTCCTGCCAAGTGATGGATGGTTACTGGATCTTCTATGAACAAGCCAACTACAGAGGCCGACAGTACTTCATGAGACCCGGGGAGTACAGGAAATACAATGACTGGGGCGGCTACAACTCCACCATCGGGTCTTTCAGGCGCATGAGGGACTTCTAAACTGTTGCTGAAAAATATGAATTAAGGAGTAGATAAATTCATGAGCATAAATAAAAATCTTTTTTGCTGAATACCTTGATTTGTTACCATTATTTGGGCTGTCATAAATCACATTCTTATTACAAATCCTTACTGGTGTAACTCAAAGCTGGAAAAGGGTCTCAACCCAAAACGTCACCTTTTACTTCTCTCCAGAGATGCTGTCTGGCCCACTGAGTTACTCCAGCTTTTTGTCTCTATCTTTGGTTTAAAACAGCATCTGCAGTTCCTTCCTACTCCATATGGTATTACCTATTTAGAAACGATTTGGAAATGCAAGTGGAACACTCTACCAAATTATCTAACGTGCATGTAGAAACACCATTAGCATTTAAGTCTGCATTAGGCTTCAAAACCTTTCCCTGTACATGTGACTATTTGGAAGCCAGCATTGTGTAAGTTCATGAAGATGCTGTCTTGTTCAATTGAATTAAATTGAATTTTATTTTTGTCATTCAGACCTTTCGGTCTGAACGTTGACATTGACATTGACATTGACATGTTGACATTGCTCTCAAAAGGTTGCCTATTTCCTTCGCTCCATAGATACTGCTGCACCGCTGAGTTTCTCCAGCTTTTTATGTCTACCTTCGATTTTCCAGCATCTGCAGTTCCTTCTTAAACACTTTGTCCATTTCACTGTGCTTGATCCACAATGCCTGTCAGATCTCATGATTGCTGATCATTTTTACTCCCCTTGCCATCCCATAATGACCTTTCTGACCTGGGCCTCCTCCATTGCCAGAGTGTAGGCCTATGCAGCCTCATTCTAGCCACATTGCATCTCATATTCCACCTGGGCAGGTTAAAACCCAATGGTATAAATATTGAAGTCTCCAATTTTAAATAGTATTCCCATCCCTTCCTGCTAACTCTTTCCTGTGCCCTCTATCTTGGTGCACAACCATTTCTCCCACGGTCATGCCCCTTTTCCCTCAATCCACCCCCACTGCCCCTATATACCACCCTCTGGTGCAACATTTCACTCATCTTCTCTCCTTATCTGACACCCTTCTGTCTCCTTTTCATCTCTGGCCGTGTTCCACACATCATACCCTCCTCACCTGTATCCACCTATCATTTACCAGACTTTGTTCCACCCTCACCACGTTTCCAGCTTTCTCCCCCTTACTCCTCAGAAGCCCATTAAATCTTTCCCCCCTCACCTTGAACCTATGTCCTCTGGTTCTCAATTACCCAACTCTGGGCAAGAGACTCTGTGCGTTTACACGATCTATTCCTCTCATGATTTTATACACCTCTATAATATCACCCCTCATCCTCCTGCAATCCAAGGAATAGAGTTCTCGCCTGCTCAACCTCTCCCTATAGCACAGGCCCTCGAGCTCCGGCAACATCCTCGTATATCTTTTCTGAACCCTTTCCAGCTTGACAACATCATTCCTATAACATGGTGCCCAGAACTGAACACAATACTCTAAATGCTGAAAGCCTTTTTGACCACCCTGTCTACCTGTCTCGCAATTTTCAACGAACTATGTCCCTGCACTCCCTCTGCTCTACAACACTCCCCAGACTCCAACCATTCACTGTGTAGGTCCTGCCCATGTTAGACTTCCCGAAATGAAACACCTCACATTTTCTGTATTAAATTCCACTTGCCTGACCGATCAAGGTACTGTTGCATTTTTGGCAACCAATACAATAATACAATACAATACAATACAATACAATACAATTTATTTGTCGTTTGGACCCCGTTGAGGTCCAAACAAAATGTTGTTTCTGCAGTCATACATACAAAACGAAAAAGACTCAAGACACAACACAATTTACATGAACATCCTTCACAGCGCATCTTCTCCTCGCTGTGAAGGAAGGCAAAAAAAACATATCTCTCCCCCGCACTCCCCTCTCGCTCCCATGTCAGAGTCAAAGACAGAGTCAAAGCCCCCAGCGGGCGATGTTAAATGTCCGACAGCCATTAAAGCCACGCCGGGTGATGCAAGGCCACGCACCGGGTCTTGGTGTTGGAGCCCCAGCGGGCTCTTGGTGTTGGAGCCCCGGCGGACACTTGGTGTTGGAGCCCCCGGCGGGCGCTCACAAAGTCCCATGGCAATTCCAAGCCGCGCGGGGCAGGGATGTAAGGCCCCGTTCCAGGTAATCTTCAACCCCGCAACTCGGGCGGGAGAAGTCGCCGTTGCGGAACCCCCGAAAAGCGGTCTCCAACCAGGGACCCGCGGGCTCCCGGTATTTCCGTCCACAGACCTGCGGTAGGTGCTCCACCACAGCTCCACCCACTCCGGACTCAGCCAGCTCCGTGAAGGTGAGTCGTTCATAGCTCCGCGGCTGGAGCCCCAGGTCGTTCCTGCTGGAGGCCGCTCCACGTAGCAGCCCCAACGACAACGGAGACCCGACAAAGTAAAGGTCGGGTCTCCCGTGCAGGGGAAAGAATTTAGAGTTTCTCCCACCCACCACCTGCCCCCCACACACATACCCCGACAAAAAATAATTAAAAACTACATTTAAACGAAACAGAAAATAATTTAAAAAAAACAGACGGACTGCAGAGGCCGCTGCTGACGAGAGTCGCGCCGCCCACCGAATCATCTTCACAATCTACAATACCACCCATTTTAGTGCCATCTACAAATTTGCTAATCATGCCTTGCACATTCTCATCCAAATCATGACAAACAGCAATGGGCCCAGCTCCAAACCTTGAGGCATAACACTAGTCACAAACCACAGTCCCAAAGACATCCTTCCATGGTCAATTTTCTATCCATTCAGCTATCTATCCTTGGATCTCATGCACTCCAACCTCCCAGAGCAGCCTCCCATGCAGAATTTTGTCAAAAGCCTTGCTTAATTCCATATATACAACATCTACAGCTCTGCCCTCAACAAACATTTTTGTCACATCCTCAAAAACAATCAATCAGATTGTGGGAGACGACCTCCCCCATACTAAACCACGTTGACTATCTCTAATCAGCCCTTGCTTGCCCTTCTAAATACATGTATATCCTACTCTCCAGAATATTCTCCAGTAACTTTCCGACCACAGATGTTAAGCTCACTGTCTTGTAGTTCCCAGGCTTTTCCCTGCAGCCATTTCTTGAATAGAAGCACAACATTTTCCAGCCTCCAGTCTTCCAGTACCTCAAGTGTATTTAATGACGACTCTTAAATTCCACCTAATAAATTCCATCTGAATAGGGCTTGGTTCTTATTCTCATTGGTGTAGCCATTGATGCAATGTCCAGCATTTATTTCCCATTCCCAAATTGACTTGAACTGAATGGTTCACTCGGCCAAGTGAGAAGACTGAAGGGTCAGTCACATATGGACCAGACTCAGTAAAGGCAGTAGACTTGTTCTCCTGAAGGATTTTAACAAACCGGATGGGTTTTTGCAACAATCCAATATGTTATTTTTATGATCCTCGTTATTAAGTTGGTTGGCTGGCGCAAACCAACTTGACGAGAGGAAGATTCGAACTTGTTATTTCACTTGTCATGCAAGATGTGTAAAAGGCAAGATAAGCAAAGCAGAATGCTTTAGCATAACCGAATAGGCCAAAGGACTGCTGGGCAGTGTGTATGTGTCTTCTGTGACCTCTCTTTCAGAACCCTCTTGTTGTTCTAAATTAGGAGGCGATACAATGGTATAACGGTAGATTTACTACAGCACCAGAGACCTGGGTCCGATCCTGATTACGGGTCCTCTCTGGACAAAGTTTGTACGTTTTCTCTGTGAACTCGTGGGTTTTCTCCAGGAGCTCCAGTTTCCTCCCACACTCTAAAGACGTGCAGGTTTGTAGGTTGTTTAAGAAGGAACTGCAGATGCTGGAAAATCGAAGGTAGACAAAAATGCTGGAGAAACTCAGCGGGTGAGGCAACATTTATGGAGCGAAGGAAATAGGCGACGTTTCGGGTCGAAACCCTTCTTCAGACTGTCTGAAGATTGACCAGTCAAATTGTCCATAGTGTGTAGGATAGTTCTGGTGTATGGGGTGATCACTGGTTTGCGTGGACTTGGGGGCTGAAGGTCATGTTTATGCGTTGTATCTCTAAAGTCTAAAGTATAAAGATCTTTAGCTCGCAAGCTCTTCCTACATTTAGTGCTTTGCTGCTTGCTCTGAGGCATTCTGAAGTAATTTTTGGCGATAGATCTGTTTAACACACATCGACTATTCAATAGACAATATGTGCAGGAGTAGGCCATTTGGCCCTTCAAGCCAGCTATTCAATGTGATCATGGCTGATCATCCCCAATCAGTACCCCGTTCCTGCCTTCTCCCCATATCCCCTGGCTCCGCTATTTTTAAGAGCCCTATCTAGCTCTCTCTTTAAAGTATCCAGAGAACCTGCCTCCACAGCCCTCTGAGGCAGAGAATTCCACAGACTCCCCACTCTCTGTGAGAAAAAGTGTTTTCTCATCTCCATTCTTAATGGCTTACTCCTTATTCTTAAACTGTGGCCCCTGGTTCTGGACTCCCCCAACATCGGGAACACGTTTCCTGCCTCTAGCGTGTCCAAACCCTTAACAATCTTATATGATTCAAATTATCCCATGTTATATTCATCCTACATGTGTTATTATAAACAGTATTGAAACAATGTAAATCCTGGAGATAGCAATTGCTCTTTTGCTTCTGTACGAGCTTGTGTTCACAAATATATTTAACCCATTTGATCGTGAGGCAGGGACAAGGCTGGCAAACCTCTCAGTCATTACACAACCTTATTTACCTCTGAACTGAACCTTATTTGCCTCTGAATAGAAGTAGTTAAGACTCAAATGTACTAATGGCTCTGGAGTCATAAATGGGTTGTACAGAATACAAATGCCAAATTTCATGCCCTAAAATAGATTAAATAAACCACAGTAGTTTTCACAACAATCTGGTTATTTCAAAATAAGTCAAATCGAGGTTATTGTCATGTAAGGTCATAGGGGTTAGGAGCAGAATTAGGACATTCGGCCCATCAAGTCTATTCCGCCAATCAATAATGGCTGATCTATCTCTCCTTCCTAATCCCATTCCCCTGCCTTCTCCCCATAACCTCTGACACCTGTACTAATCAAGAATCTATCTACCTCTGCCTTAAAAATATCCATTGGCCTCCACAGCCTTCTGCGGCAATGAATTCCACAGATTCACCACCCTCTGACTGAAGAAATTCCTCCTCATCTCCTAGGAATTAAAGGAACATCCTGTAATTCTGAGGCTATGACATCTAGACGCTCCCACTAGTGAAAACATCCTCTCCACATTCGTTCTATCCAAGGCCTTCACTATTTGGGAAGTTTCAATGAAATCCCCCCTCATCCTTCTAAACTCCAGTGGGTACAGGCCCAGTGCCGACAAACACTCATGATATGTTAACCCACTCATTCATGGGATCATTCTTGGAAACCTCCTTTGGACCCTTTCCAGAGCACACTTATGATGAAGTACAAGTACAATGCAAACCTTGCTTGCAGCAGCAACACGGGTGCATTGACTCACACGCACAGAGCTTCTGCAAGACAGTGAAAATCACCAAAAGAATGCAAAACATTTTTGCATTAGTGCTAATCAGGTCAGGTCGGGGGGAGTTCCACCCGCCACAGGTACCATGTAATCTCGTGCTACCTGCTCCATGGTCGGAAAGTCGGCGACTAAACCATCTCCCCCACCTGGTTTGCCAGGTGAGGAGGGGGCTGTGGACCCCCAGTAGGATCAAAAACAAGACCTGTCAAACTGGTCGGTGGGGGCGCTGCAAGCCGGCGCCCTGTCAGCAGCGTGTTAGTTTTTTTCAAATGTCTTTATTTTTTTAGTATGTTTTGAAGTGTGTTTTTAATGTTACTTTGTGTGTCTTGTGTGGGGGGGTGTATGTGGGGGGGGTAAGGGGGAAACCGTTTTGGTCGCCTCCTCCACGGAGAGGCGACTTTTTCCAGGTCGCCTCCCCCGTGGCCTAACATCGAGGATCAGTGCGGCCTTTCCCGGAGACGCGCCCGGGGCTTCAGCGGGGGGCGCAGCGTGGACTCTCGGCGTGGAGCGGGCGAGCGCTCGCTGGGGCTCGCCGGAGGGGAGCACTCCGTTTTGTTGGCCCGCGGCAGCCTGAAGTCGCGGTCTGTAGAGCTCCAGCTGGTGTGGCGACCGCAGCCTGGGATCTCTCATGGGGGACCCGGGAGAAGAAGAAGCTCCATTGGCTGGCCCGTGGCCAACTTCTACTGCGGGCCCGGCGTGGACTTACCATCACCCCTGGAGGGGAGCTTCTACCACCGGCCCTGTGGTCTGCGGTGATTCTGGCTGCGGCACGGCAGGGACTTTAAATCTTCGACCGCCGGCCTGCGGCCTACACCAACCTAAAGCCGCGGCCTCCGGTGGGGAAGAGCCGATTCAGGACTTACCTGGACTTTTACCTGTCTGTACATCTGGACGCCCTCTGCCACCCATACTAATCATGAAGCTATCTACCTCTGCCCCAAATATGTCCACTGACTTTGCCTCCACAGCCTTCTGTGGCAAAAAATTCCACAGGTTCACCACCTTCTGACTAAAGAAATTCCTCCTCATCTCCTTCATAGAAGAACATCCTTTAATTCTGAGGCTATGACCTCTAGTTCTAGCCTCTCCCACTGCTCCACATCCACTCTATCCAATCCTTTCACTATTCTGTACGTTTCAATGAAGTTACCCTCATTCTTCTAAACCTCAGCTAAAACATGCCCAGTGCCGTCAAACGCTCATTTTATGTTTTGAATGAAATTGTATGGAATTTAGCTAAATCAAAAATAAAACAGTACAGAAACAAACGAAAGTTCAAGTAGAGTTTTTGCTTTGCAGCAGTCCAGGTTCACAATAGTGAATGTACAAAAGCTGAATTAAATATTGCTGGTACCAGCTGGAACATTTGCCAAACACTTCATGCACTAACAATGTGCTTTGCACATCAGTCTAACTTAATAAAGGATTCATTACACATTCCAGTCCACAGACCAAATAAACTATAGTTTTAAAAAGACATTTCTAATATAATCAACAAAAAATCTAAACATTTACGTCAATTCTTTGAAGTTAGATCCATATAAATTTGTTCACATCATTTTTGCATATTAATAAAAAATGTAAAGGCAATTTTTGATTGATTTAACCTTAATTTGATATTATTATTGAATTCTGAAATGAGCAGATCGTACATGCTGACCATGGTGCCCGTCTATGCCAATCCCATTTGCCTACTCTGGGCTCATATTGCTTTACTGCTTACCTATCTGTACCTGTCAAGTGGTTTTTTACCATGGCACTTGCATCTGCTTCCACCTCGTCTGAAAGCTCATTCCATATACCCGCCACCCTCTGTGTGAAAAACCTGGAAAAGGATCAGCCTGTTCTGTCGCGACAATTTTCTAACGTAACAAAATACAAAATACATTAAATTTTTTCATGAGCGGAAAGTTTCTGTGCGTGAAACATCTAATCACACATTAAGCTGTTCAAGCATTTCCTCTGCAATTAATTTGACAGAGGGCAGCAGTTCTTTAATACTGAGCTATCATTTTGGCACCAAAGGCTGCCAGGGCTAGGTTTTGCTGATATGCAAATATAGGTGATTAAACTAACAAAGCTTTCGGTTACATCGCATGATCAGGTTGGATATATAAAGCTCACATTTCATATCTAAGGTTCGTCCATCAAAGCTGCCCTTTGGGTAAAACTCCAAAATGGGAAAGGTAGATGCAGACCTTCAATGCAACAAATAAGAGTTATTGTTTTTTATTGATTTGAGATTGTATCAAATTAACCTTCTTCTCCTCACCGCAGATAATCTTTTTTGAGGACAAAAACTTCCAGGGCCAGTGTTATGAGTGTAACACTGACTGCCCAGATCTGCACGCCTTCTTCAGCAGATGCAACTCCATCCGTGTGGAGGGTGGAAACTGGGCGCTCTACGAGAAAACAAATTATGTTGGGTACCAATACATTCTGACCAGGGGGGAATACCCAGACTATCAACACTGGAATGGATACAGTGACAACATTAAATCATGTCGCTTCATTCGCCAGGTAAGTACTAACTTCACAACACAACTATTGCGTATTGATCGGGTGCTTATTACAGAATGGATCGGCTGGGCTTGTATTCACTGGAATTTAGAAGAATGAGAGGGGATCTTATAGAAACATATAAAATTCTTACTGGATTGGACGAGCTACATTCAGGAGAAATGTTCCCGATGTTAGGGGTGTCCGGAAACAGGGTTCGCAGTTTAAGAATAAGGGGTAGGCCATTTAGGACTGAGGTGAGGAAAAACTTTTTCACGCAGAGAGTTGTGAATCTGTGGAATTCTCTGCCACAGAAGGCAGTGGAGGCCAATTCACTGGATGTTTTCAAAAGAGAGTTTGTTTTAACTCTTCGGGCTAATGGAATCAATGGATATGGGGAAAAAGCAGAAACAGAGTACTGATATTCGAAGATTAGCCACGATCATATTGAATGGCGGTGCTAGCTTGAAGGGCCGAATGGCCAACTCCTGCACCTACTTTCTATGTTTCTATGTTTCTATGTTACTGATATTTTAAATAGTCTATTGAAAGTAAGAGCCGGGCTTAATTGCAAACCGACACAAAAAGTGTTGCCTTAACCTTTGATATTGATCCACATAATGATGTTTTGTAGAACATGCATTGTATTATGTGCGATAGAATTATGGTTGAGCAAGCCATTTATCAAATCAGCATACCTCATGTAAAGCAAACCAGGGCAAAAGATAAATTGTTGGATGACCTCAGTGGGTCAGGCGGCGTCAGTGGAGGCAAAGGACAGGTGACATTTTGGGTCGGACACCATCATCGATCTTTGACCCACCCCACAACTCTTTTCCGTTTTCTCCTCCCTTTGCAAACAGGGAAAAACACTTGCCTAACGGAGAGTATTGAACTGTGTCTGAAATTAACAGTGGAGGCCAATTCACTCTTATCGAGTCATCACTCTTCGGGCTTAGATATAGGTATGGGGAAATAGCCAGAGCTGAACACACTTCAGCGATCATATTGAATGGTAGTGTGGCTGAGAGACCGGCCAGGTCATGCACCTATTTTCTAGTGTTTATATGTTTCTATGTTACTGATATTTTAAATAGTCTATTGAAAGTAAGAGCCGGGCTTAATTGCAAACCGACACAAAAAGTGTTGCCTTAACCTTTGATATTGATCCACATAATGATGTTTTGTAGAACATGCATTGTATTATGTGCGATAGAATTATGGTTGAGCAAGCCATTTATCAAATCAGCATACCTCATGTAAAGCAAACCAGGGCAAAAGATAAATTGTTGGATGAAACTCAGTGGGTCAGGCGGCGTCAGTGGAGGCAAAAGACAGGTGACATTTTGGGTCGGACACCATCATCGATCTTTGACCCAGCCCACAACTCTTTTTCCGTTTTCTCCTCCCTTCTGCAAGCAGAAAAACACTTGCCTAACTGGAGAGTATTGAAGTGTGGAAATTAACAGTGCATTCCTCTTATCGAGTCCACATCACAAGATTAGATATAGTTCTGCCAGAGCTGAACACACTTCTTCATTGTAGGCGGCGAGATCGGCAGGTGTGCGTTGGTTTTCCAGTTGAGGCCATTTCAGTAGGTGTTCCATTGCTTGTGGTTCAATGTCACATTTGCAGGTGGCATCGTTGGAGTTCTATCCCCACTTCTTTAGAGGCACCGTGGCTCTGCCAACACCCATTATCAATCGTTGAGGCATTTCCATCTGGCCCCATATGAAGAGTGGTGCTGCACTTGTTGTAATGCCAACCTCAAGAGGAGTCACACTGTTAAAACTGCATGGAATACTTGAGATGAATTGCATTTAAGGTGCAGCTGGATATAGAAAGGAAAGGGAAGTCGTACTGGGAAGGTTGGCCAAGTGATCCAGAAGATACTTTAGCAGGGAATAAACACCAGCAAATGGGAAAATAGCTTACTTACGTACAGTATGTGTGTAGACGCCATATAATTCCATACAATTTCAAAACATTGATATTAGCTAGAAATTCATTACCTAGAAATATAGGTTCCAGGAAACCAAATTTTGGCTGGGGAGTCAATGCATTTCTATTATTCTGAAGAAGGGTTTCGGCCCGAAACGTCGCCTATTTCCTTAGCTCCATAGATGATGCTGCACCCGCTGAGTTTCTCCAGCAATTTTGTGTGGCATTTCTATTATTGTTTAGTTTAATTTAGTGATACAGCGCGGAAACAGGCCCTTCGGCCCACCGAGTCCGCACCAACCAGCGATCCCCGCACATTAACACTATCCTACACTAGGGAATTTTTTTTACATTTTTATACCAAGCAAATTAACCTGCAAATCGGCACGTCTTTGAAGTGTGGGAGAAACCCGGTTCTCGGAATAAACCCATGCAGGTCACGGGGAGAACGTACAAACTCCACACAGACAGCACCCATCGTCAGGATCGAATACTGATGCTGTAAGCGCTGTAAGGCAACAACTGTATGGTTGTGCCACTGTATATCAAGGTTAGGGTCAACAAATAGTGATGAACACGTGTTGAGTTGAGGCATATTAATGTTCTCCTGTACTTTGGATATAAGTAACGAACATCTGTAATCCTTAATTGGAAATATTACTGATTTAAATCATGTTAAGCTTCAAGGGCCTGTCATACTTTCACATCCTGATTGACGACCTTTGCCGAGAATAAATCAGTCATCACAATTATATAACATAACAAAATAAGATGTCATGTAGGAAAAACATTCCTTCTACTGTATATTCAGCGTGAATACTCATACTCGCAGCATGGTCGTCACGAGGTTGTAGGAGGTCGTAGGTAGGTCGTAGCAAGTTGTGATGCTAGTACTTGTGGCATCAAGTAGGTCGGGGCGTTTTTCTAGGCAGATGAAAAATGCCCACGAGTAAAAAAGGTCATGAATTAGGTTGTGAAAGTGGGACAGGCCCATAACTTTCTCTAAAATAACTTGGCAAAACTTGGCATTTAAATGCTAACTTATAGGAGGTTCAATTGAATGGTTGGTTCGACTAATTCACGCTGGATATGCAGTAGAATGAATGTTTTTCCTACATGATGTCTTATTTTGGTATGTTGTATAATTGTGATGACTGATTTATTTTCCAATCACTCTCAGTTTGAATCATTTAACATTGGGCAGTTAAATAAGAATGTCTACATTTCTCTGAGCCGATTACGATCAATGAGATCAGGCCAACTATTTTCAAAGCACCAAATAAAGAAATTGCTGACACAACTGTCCAAGTAAAATCCTCAAATCTTGCCTGAGCCGGTGACAGAGGCATTGACAAAGTCCCATGGAGACAGCTTCTGATAATATACAAACAGACCAAATACAGATATGTGTAGGAAGGAAGGGCAGATGCTGATTTATACTGCAGATAAAAGTTTCCAAAAATGTACAGGTTTGTAGGCTAATTGGCTCGGTAAATGTAAAAAAATGTCACTAGTGGGTGTAGGATGGTGTTAATGTGCGGGGATCGCTGGTTGGGCACAAACCCGGTGGGCCGAAGGGCCTGTTTCCGCTCTGTATCTCTGAACTAAGATAGACACAAAATACTGGAATAGCTCAGCGTGACAGGCAGCATCTCTGGAGAGAAGGAATGGGGGACGTTTCTGGTCGTCTATTCTACATTTTCCCTGATCCACATCACTTTTGATCTCACACACTTCTTTATCTGTGTAACTCCCTCTCCGCTGACACTCAGAGGAGGAAGTCAAGGATCCAGTTGCAAAGTGGTGTACACTCCAGTATGAATATTGATTTCTCTAATTCAGGTAACACTTGCTGTCCCTCTCTCTCAATCCCTCCGCACCCTAGTTCTCCAACCAGTCTGACTGTCCCTGATTTTTTCTGATCTCTGTATGCTTCATTGAAACCTTCTCCTAGCTAGCAATGACCTATTCTACACCTCCCTTGTACTTCATCCCCTTTGATATTTCATTTTCACACCTCACACTTCCTTATCTCTGTCTCTGGCTCCCCTGACTCTCAGTCTGAAGAAGGGTATCGACCAGAAATATGGTCGATACCAGAAATGTCACCCATTCCTTCTCTCCAGAGATGCTGCTTGTCCCGCTGTTACTCCAGCATTTTGTGTCTATCTTCAGAAATACAGATAAATGTGCGAGATTCTTTCATTTCTGACAAGCTGCTCATGAATACTTTTACACTTCACCGATTAACATCGCGTTTTGTCTCACTCAGCAGAAACTAGATCCATTTTGTTACATACATTTAAAATTGCCCAGCCATATCCCTCCTTGATGTTTTCAAATTTGCAGCTTATTTTCAGGATTTAGTGTTGCTAAACGCAATAATATTTAATCAAGTTAATATTTGTGCCTGGGGATGACAAAATAATAATGTGATCATCGTACATTTTGCATTTTTCCAACTGATTTTTCCCCAATGGATGCAACATGAGCCATATTTCACTTACTGATTTTACTTCAGGTAAAATGCATACAAATTAGTTCATTTTAGGCTCATTGGTATTTGAACCAAGGGATATTTGTGGACTCATCATTCATATTTTAATAGAATTTATTGGGAACTGGGCTACAAAATGGTTTCAATAGAAAAATGTATCCAGTATTGTATTAAATCAAGACTATAGACAATAGACAATAGGTGCAGGAGTAGGCCATTTGGCCCTTTGAGCCAGCACTGCCGTTCACTGTGATCATGGGTGATCGTCCACAATCAGTACCCTGTTCCTGCCTTCACCCAATATCCCTTGATTCCGCTACCTTTAAGAGGTCTATCTAACTCCCTATTGAAAGCATCCAGAGAATTGGCCTCCACTGCCTTTTGAGGCAGAGAATTCCACAGATTCACAACTGTCTGGGTGAAAAAGTGTTTCCTCATCTCCGTTCTAAATGGCCTACCCCTTATTCTTAAACTGTGGCCCCTAGTTCTGGACTCCCCCAACATCGGGAACATGTTTCATGCCTCTAGCGTGTCCAATCCCTTAACAATCTTATATGTTTCTATGATGGACTCACTGAATGTCCCTATTCAGCTATCTAGCAAGTTAAACAATTAATCTAATAAAGACCCGTAGACATGAGATGTCGTTGATGCTTTACTCTATTCCAACCCCAATCCCTTAATAATCTTATATGTTTTTGTTTCAAAGGGATCGCTCTTGATTCTCCCATCCACACTAAGCAAAAATGGAGATTTCTATAAAACTAACATTTCTCTGTTGTGTGCTGTCAAACTCGAGCACATATAACCATATAACCATATAACAATTACAGCACGGAAACAGGCCATCTCAGCCCTACAAGTCCGTGCCGAACAAATTTTTTTTCCCCTTAGTCCCACCTGCCTGCACTCATACCATAACCCTCCATTCCCTTCTCATCCATATGCCTATCCAATTTATTTTTAAATGATACCAATGAACCTGCCTCCACCACTTCCACTGGAAGCTCATTCCACACCGCTACCACTCTCTGAGTAAAGAAGTTCCCCCTCATATTACCCCTAAACTTCTGTCCCTTAATTCTGAAGTCATGTCCTCTTGTTTGAATCTTCCCTATTCTCAAAGGGAAAAGCTTGTCCACATCAACTCTGTCTATCCCTCTCATCATTTTAAAGACCTCTATCAAGTCCCCCCTTAACCTTCTGCGCTCCAGAGAATAAAGACCTAACTTATTCAACCTATCTCTGTAACTTAGTTGTTGAAACCCAGGCAACATTCTAGTAAATCTCCTCTGTACTCTCTCTATTTTGTTGACGACATGAGATGTATATTTTTTGTCGAGTCTATAGGAAAACTATGCAATTTAATATTACCAAATCACTGACTATTTTTTTTTATTTGAATGCAATAGACTCCTGGTGGTTTATTCAAAATTAGAATTTATGAAAGGCCAGAATTTGGTGGACAGATGATGGAATTGACTGAAGATTGCTCCTCCATCCACGATCGTTTCCCGTTCCGTGAAGTCCAATCGAGCCAAGTGCTGGATGGCTCCTGGGTTTTCTACGAGCACCCGAACTTCAGAGGGAGGCAGTACCTGCTGGAGAGAGGAGAGTACAGGCGCTTCTCTGACTGGGGTGCAAGCTTTCCTACTGTGGGATCTTGCCGTCGTATTACAGAGTTATAGAAGCTCACATAGCATGATCTTTCTCCCCTGCGAGGATTGCCCTTTAAAGTCAAATAAAGTTTGAAGCAACATGTTCGAATTCTGCATTCCTTATTGGTATCGTGCCTTGGGTCTTCACAAATTTTGCGAAAAGAGGTGTGAATAGAAGAATGTTACAATAAAATGTTTAACCAACTAATTAAAAAAATATATACATTTTTGAAAAAAAATGTTTAAACACCAACAACATGCTTTTAAAACAAATGAGCAATGTTAACAGATAAATATACAATTCAATAGACAATAGACAATAGACAATGGGTGCAGGAGTAGGCCATTTGGCCCTTCGAGCCAGCACCGCCATTCAATGTGATCATGGCTGATCATCTCCAATCAGTACCCCGCCTCTGCCTTCTCCCCATATCCCCTGACTCCGCTATCTTTAAGAGCCCTATCTAGCTCTCTCTTGAAAGTATCCAGAGAACCTGCCTCCATTTCAAAGACAGAGAATTCCACGGACTCACAACTCTCTGTGAGAAAAAGTGTTTCCTCGTCTCCGTTCTAAATGGCTTAGTCCTTATTCTTAAACTGTGGTCCCTGGTTCCGGACTCCCCCATCATCGGGAACATGTTTCTTGCCTCTAGCGTGTCCAAGCCCTTAACAATCCATATCTGTGCAAGATTAAATTTATGTATAAAAAATAATTAAAATCACCAAATAAGTAAAAACATAGAAACTAAAATAAAGCTTAAATCGTTGACAGTTTGTAATTCTAACAGTAAAATAATACATAATATTACTTGAATATTCCAACTTTGTCTTTCACAATGTGATTGTGACTTTAATTTAATCCCTATGAATTTCCAAAGACAACCTTTCATTTTCCCATCACAATCCTGTGAACCACCTCCAGGTATAGACTCTTAAATTATAGGTCTGAGCAAGTTCTGCAAAGTTGTGCTGTCACAAGAAATCTATCCGCTATCAATATTTTAAAAGATTTTACCTTGTCTGGTGAAATGAAAGCAGACAATGGTGGAATTACCGTCCAGGTCGGGAAGGGATGAGAGACGGGAAAATCAGTTTGTTTTATCAGGTCAATGGCCTGTCACCCAAGCTTCATGAACATTGACCTCTAACTTCCGATAGCCCTTGCTTCATCTCTCCTTCCCCTTCCTATTTAGAAACATAGAAACATAGAAATTAGGTGCAGGAGTAGGCCATTCGGCCCTTCGAGCCTGCACCGCCATTCAATATGATCATGGCTGATCATCCAACTCACTATCCCGTACCTGCCTTCTCTCCATACCCCCTGATCCCCTTAGCCACAAGGGCCACATCTAACTCCCTCTTAAATATAGCCAATGAACTGGCCTCAACTACCCTCTGTGGCAGAGAGTTCCAGAGATTCACCACTCTGTGTGAAAAAAGTTCTTCTCATCTCGGTTTTAAAGGATTTCCCCCTTATCCTTAAGCTGTGACCCCTTGTCCTGGACTTCCCTAACATCAGGAACAATCTTCCTGCATCTAGCCTGTCCAACCCCTTAAGAATTTTGTAAGTTTCTATAAGATCCCCTCTCAATCTCCTAAATTCTAGAGAGTATAAACCAAGTCTATCCAGTCTTTCTTCATAAGACAGTCCTGACATCCCAGGAATCAGTCTGGTGAACCGTCTCTGCACTCCCTCTATGGCAATAATGTCCTTCCTCAGATTTGGAGACCAAAACTGTACGCAATACTCCAGGTGTGGTCTCACCAAGACCCTGTACAACTGCAGTAGAACCTCCCTGCTCCTATACTCAAATCCTTTTGCAATGAAAGCTAACATACCATTCGCTTTCTTTACTGCCTGCTGCACCTGCATGCCTACCTTCAATGACTGGTGTACCATGACACCCAGGTCTCGCTGCATCTCTCCCCCTTTCCCAATCGGCCACGATTTAGATGTTGGACCATCCAAATGTTGGAGGATTGTGTGTTGTGTGTGATGACTGATGGGGTGGAAGGTAAAGACAAGAGGGGCCCTGCCTCTGTTGCTCCCCCTCCGCCTAGTCGCAACAGAGGCAGGGCCCCTCTTGCCTTTACCTTCCACCCCATCAGTCATCACACACAACACACAATCCTCCAACATTTCTCCCACTAGTCTTACTGTCTCCCCCTACATTCTATCTTTGTCCCATCCCATCCCCTGACATCAGTCTGAAGAAGGGGCTCCACCCGAAACATTGTTCATTCCTTCGCTCCATAGATGCTGCCTCACCCGCTGAGTTACTCCAGCATTTTGTGTCGGCCTATCCTTACATATATGTTGTTAATGATCCACTGAACGTCCACTGGCAAATTGTCTGAAGCAATTGTACACACCAGCTGATATTGTTGAGACGTTAGACTGCGCTTTAGACTGCCTGAAATGAGATATTTTACCCATTTTACCATATTTCAAGTTCAAGTTCAAGTGAGTTTATTGTCATGTGTCCCTGTATGGGACAATGAAATTCTTGCGTTGCTTAAGCACACAGAAAATAGTAGGCATTTACTACAAAACAGATAATTTACCATCAGGTAATTCCACAGATATTTAGATCTCACTACACGATAACTTCCAACACCTTAGATTGCATGGGGTCCAAGTAGAGATAGCTGAATGGGTAGAAAATTTCCTTCACGGAAGGAAGCAGAAGGTGATGGTGGAAGGTTACTTTTCAGACAGGAGGTATCCCCAAACCCTATCTCCACTGCATTGGTGCTACCTCCTGTGCCCATGCAGAACTCATGGACTTCATTAACTTCACCACCAAATTTCATCCTGCACTCATATTCACTTGGGCCGACACCACCCTCCCCTTTCTTGATCCCACCATTTCCATCACTGGAGCTAGACTATCGACTGACGTCTGTTATAAGCCCACTGACTCGCGCAACTATCTAGACTACACTTCTTCCCACCGCGCTTCATGCAAAGACTCTACCCCCTACTCCCAATTCCTTCGTATATGCCGCATTTGCACCCACAATGAGGTGTTCCATACCAGTTCATCAGAGATCTCCTCATTCTTTAGGAAACGGGGTTTCCCTTCTTCCATCATAGTTGAGGCCCTCACTCATGTCCCCTTGGTAGCCCGCAGCTCCGTCCTTGCTCCCCCTCCGCCTAGTCGCAACAGAGGCAGGGCCCCTCTTGCCTTTACCTTCCACCCCATCAGCCATCACACACAACACACAATCCTCCAACATTTTTGCAACCTCCAAAGGGATCCCACCACGAGCCACATTTTCCCATCTCCACACCTTTCCACCTTCCACAGAGATCGTTCCCTCCGCAACTCCCTGGTTAACTCATCCCTTCCCAACCCAAACCACTCCCTCCCCAGTACCCTCCCCTGCAATCGCAGATGCAACACCTGTCGCTATACCTCCTCCCTCGAATCTGTCCAGGGACCCCGGCAGTCCTTTCAGGTTAGGCAGAGGTTCACTTGCACCTCCTCCAACCTCATCTACTGTATCCATTGTTCAAGATGTGGACTCTTATACATCGACGAGACCAAACGTAGACTGGGCGATCGTTTCGCAGAACACCTTCGCTCAGTCTGCCTGGACCTACGTGATCCAGGTTGCCAAACCCTTTAATTCCTCTTCCCATTCCCACACTGATCTTTCTATCCTAGGCCTCCTCCATTGTCAGAGTGAGGTCAAATGCAATTTGGAGGAACAGCTTCTCATATTTTGTTTGGGCAGCGTACAGGCCAGGGGTTTTAATATTGATTTCACTAACTTCAAGTAACCCGTGCATCCCCCTCTCTCCATCCCTCCACCACCATAGTCGTACCAGCTTCAAAGTCGTCTTGTCGAAGAACATTGTCTGTACTCGTTCTCACGAAGTCCACAGCTAACAATGGCCTGTTTCCTTTATCATCGTTACTTTTATGCATATCTTTCATTCATTTGTTCTATATCTCTCTATATCATCGTCTATATCCCTCATTTCTCTTTTCCCTGACTCAAGTCAAGTCAAGTCAAGTTTATTCGTCACATACACATACGAGATGTGCGGTGAAATGAAAGTGGCAATGCTCGCGGACTTTGTGCAAAAAGACAAACAAACAAACAACCAAACAAATTAGAAACACAATCATAAACACACACATAATCTTTTACATGTTAAATATTGGAAGGAAAAACGTTCAGTAAAGTTAGTCCCTGGTGAGATTTACAGTCCGAATGGCCTCTGGGAAGAAACTCCTTCTCAACTTCTCCGTTCTCACCGTATGGCAACGGAGGCATTTGCCTGACCGTAGCAGCTGGAACAGTCCGTTGCATAGGTGGAAGGGGTCTCCCATGATTTTATTGGCTCTGGAGTTGCACCTCCTGATGTATAGTTCCTGCAGGGGAGTGAGTGAAGTTCCCATAGTGCGTTCGGCCAAACGCACTACTCTCTGCAGAGCCTTCTTGTCCTGGGCAGAGCAATTCCCAAACCAGATGGTAATGTTTCCGGACAAGATGCTTTCCACAGCCGCTGCGTAGAAGCACTGGAGGATCCTCGGAGACACTCTGAATTTCCTCAATTGCCTGAGGTGGTGTCCATGTCATATCCTCGGAGATGTGGACTCCCAGATATTTAAAACAGTTCACCCTATCCACAGGATCCCCATTTATCCTCAATGGAGTGTACGTCCTCGGATGATGTGCCCTCCTAAAGTTCACGATCAGCTCCTTCATTTTTTTGATGTTCAAGAAGAGACTGTTATCCTGGCACCAGAGTGCTAGATGAGCCACCTCCTCCCGGTAGGCCTTCTCGTCGTTGTCTGAGATCAGGCCCACCACCACAGTGTCATCAGCAAACTTAATTATTGAGTTGGAACTGAACCTAGCCACACAGTCATGTGTGTACAGGGAGTACAATAGGGGGCTGAGGACGCAACCCTGGGGCGATCCTGTGCTCAGGGTGAGGGACTTCGATGTATTCCCTCCCATCTTGACTACCTGTGGCCTGGCGGTGAGAAAGTCCAGGACCCAGGCACACAGGGAGGTGTTGAGCCCCAATTTCATTAGCTTCCCGGCCAGTCTGGTGGGGATTATCGTGTTGAAGGCTGAACTGTAGTCTATGAACAGCATCCTCACGTAGCCCCCCTTCTGGCTGTCCAGATGGGAGAGAGTGGTGTGCAAGACCTGGGAGACCGCATCGTCCATGGATCTGTTCGGACGGTATGCAAACTGCAATGGGTCCATGTTCCGAGGGAGGAAGGCCAGATGTGTTTCTTCACCAGCCTCTCAAAGCATTTCATGACTACCGAGGTAAGGGCCACCGGACGGTAGTCATTTAGACAGGCTGGGGAGGCATTTTTTGGTACCGGTGCAATGGTGGATTTTTTGAAGCAGGTAGGGACCACGGACTTGTCCAGGGAGAGGTTGAATAATGTAGTGAGCACTGGAGCTAGCTGCGTAGCACAGGACTTGAGTACTCGCCCCGAGATGCCATCGGGGCCTGCAGCTTTCCTCGTGTTCACCCGTGTCAGAGCCCTGCTCACGTCGTGCTCGGACAGCGAGAATGTGTGCACATTCCTCCCTTCAGCTTCGGTAGCCAGCCCGCTGGTGGTATTGTCGATAGTCGGCAGACCTGGGGTGGTGTTGCCCATGTCGAAACGAGCGTAAAAGGAGTTCAGGTCATCAGACAGGGAGGTGCGGCACTTACGGATTCTCAGACTCCGTCTCTCATTCTGAAGAAGGATCTCGACACGAAATGTTCCTTTTCTTTTTGTTTTCACCTGTTCCTTTTCTCCAGAGATGGTGTCTGACCCTTTGAATTACTCCAGCTTTGTGCATCTATCCTCAGCCTGTGACTAGTGGGATACAACAGCAACGTGACCTCCCAAGTTCTATTCGCAATATTCTGACTGATTTTGGCCAATGTGCCAAATGCCTTTTTAATCACCCTACCTACCTGCAACTCTATCTTCAAGGAAACATGCACCTGCACTCCTAGATCCCCCTGCTCTACAACACTCCCCAGAGCACTACCTCTCACTGTGTAGGTCCTGCCCATGGTACACTTCCCAAAATGCAACAACTCAAATTTCTCTGTATTAAATTCCACCAACCATTCCTCAGCCCACCTGGCCAATGGATCCATATCCTGCTGCAATCTTTCACAACCATCTTCACTACCTGCAAAACCACCCACTTTTGTATTATCTGCAAACCTGCTAATCTTGCCATGTGCATTCTCATCCAAATCATTGATGTAGATGACAAACAGTAACGGGCCCAGCATTAAACCCAGAGGCACACCACTAGTCACAGGCATCCAGTCTGAGAAGCCCCCTTCCTTGGAGAGCAGAAGGATGAGGGCTGATCTTATAGAGATATACAAAATAGATCTGGTAGATGCACAGAGTCTATTGCCCAATACAATACAATACAATACAATACAATACAATATTTATTCCATGTCATTTGAACTTCAGAGAGGCTGAAACGAAACTCAGTTTCTACAGCCATATAATCAAAACAATTCCTACACGACACACAAACAATTCAATTTACACAAACATCCATCATAGTGAATCTCCTGGGTACACAAAAATGCTGGAGAAACTCAGCGGGTGAAGTAGCATCTATGGAGCGATGGAAATAGGTAACGTTTCGGGCCAAAACCCTTCTTCAGACAGATGGGGATGGAGGGGGGGGGGGGGGGGGGGAGAAGAAATTAAAAAGGAGGAGGAGGAGCCTGAGGGCTGAGGGAGAGATAGGAAGGGGAGGAGACAGCAAGGGCTAACAAAATTGGGAGAATTCAATGTTCATGCCCCCAGGATGCAGACTCCCCAAGCGGAATATGAGGTGCTGTTCCTCCAATTTCCAGTGGTGCTCGCTCTGGCCACGGAGGAGGCCCAGGACAGAGAGGTCGGATACAGAATGGGAGGGGGAGTTGAAGTGCTGAGCCACCGGGAGGTCAGGTTGGTTAATGCGGACCGAGCGGAGGTGTTCGGCGAAACGATCGGCAAGCCTCCGCATGATCTTACCGATGGAGATCAGCTGATATCTAGAGCAGCGGATGCAATAGATGAGGTTGGAGGAGATGCAGGTGAACCTCTGTCGCACCTGGAACGACTGCTTGGGTCCTTGAATGGAGTCGAGGGGGGAGGTAAAGTGACAAGTGTTGCATCTCTTGCGGTTGCAAGGGAAAGTGCCCGGGGAGGGGGTGGTACGGGAAGGAAGGGAAGATTTGATAAGGGAGTTATGGAGGGAGTGGTCTTTGCGGAAGGCAGACAGGGGGGGAGATGGGAAGATGTGGCGAGTGGTAGGGTCATGTTGGAGGTGGCGAAACTGGCAGAGGATTACTTGTTGTAGCGAGCACTTCAACTCCCCCTTCCATTCCGTATCTGACCTCTCTGTCCTGGGTCTCCTCCATGGCCAGAGCGAGCACCACCGGATATTGGAGGAACAGCACATATTCCACTTGGGGAGTCTGCATCCTGGGGGCATGAACATTGAATTCTCCCAATTTTGTTAGCCCTTGCTGTCACCTCCCCTTCCTATCTCTCCCTCAGCCCTCGGGCTCCTCCTCCTCCTTTTTCCTTTCTTCCCCCCGCTCCCCCCCCCCCCCACCCCCCATCAGTCTGAAAAATGGCCCGAAAAGTTGCCTATTTCCTTCGCTCCATAGATGCTGCTGCACCCACTGAGTTTCTCCAGCATTTTTGTGTCCCTACAGTGAATCTCCTCCTCACTGTGATGGAAGGCAAAGACTTTTCTCTCCCCTGCACCATTTCTCTCCCGATGTCGAAGCCCCAGGTGGGCGATGATAAGTCCCACGGTCATTTGAGGCCATGCCGGGCGATGTACGGCCCAGCTCCAGGCCCAAAAGTCACAAAGTTGGAGCCCCCGGTGGGCACTGGAATGTCCCGCGTCCATTAAAGCCTCGCGGGGCAATGCACGGCCCCGCTCCGAGTCGTTCCAACCCGCGACGTGCGCTGGAGAAGTTGCGTTGCGGGAGCTCCGGAAAGAGGTCTCCACCAGGCACCCGCGAGCTCCCAATGTCCCAGTTCACTGGGCCTGCAGCTGGAGCTCCGGGGTTGGGCCGCAGCAGCGAGCCACCACAGCTCCCCACGCTCCGAGGCCGGCCAGCTCGGTGAGTGAGTCCGCAGGCTCCGCGACTGGAGCCCCCAGGTCGTTCCAGTTGGAGGCCGCTCCATGGTACTAGGCCCCAACGACAACGGGGACCCAACAGGGAAAAGGTTGGGTCTCCCGTGCAGGGAAGAGATTTTTAAAAGTTTGCCCCACCCCGCCCCACCCCCCCACATATGCACAGTTAAATACAGTATTAAAAAAATATACGAACAACTACATTTAACTAGTCAAAAAAAAAAAAGCTGTAACGTGAGTCGCACCACCGTACAAAGTAGGGGAATAGGGAATCAAAGGACATAGGTTTAATTTGAGTGGGGAAAATTTTAATAGGAAACTATGGGGTAACTTTTCTACACAAAGGATGGTGGGTATATGGAATGAGCTGCCAGGGAGGTAGTTGAGGCAGGTACTGTTATAACATCTAAGATACATTTGTACAGGTACATGGGTGGGATAGGTGTTAAGGGTTAATGGTTTTGTCTCTCTTACAGTATTTCAAAATGAATTGCTTCCTGTTTTCAGACATTTATTTATTTGGTAGCAGATAGCTCACTCTTTGACATTCCCAAGCAACAGTGAAGTCAGGACAAAAGGTTTAAAGAAAATGTACTAAATATGTAATGATCAAAACTGACAAGGAGCCACAGCATGGTGATGAGTCTTCCCATGGAACATTATGTCCTTCTATAGACATGAAAAGCTGGATTAACTCAGCGGGTCAGACAGCATCTCTGGAGAAAAGGAATAGGTGACATTTTGGGTCGAGATATCTGAAGAAGGGTCTCGACCTGAAATGTCACCTATTCCGTTTCTCACGAGATGATGTGTTCAAGAAGGAACTTCAGATGCTGGAAAATCGAAGGGTTCGGTTCAAAACGGTGCCTATTTCCTTCGCTCCATAGATGCTGCTGCACCAGCTGAGTTTCTCCAGCAATTTTGTCTACCCTCAAAAGATGCTGCCTGGCCCGCTGAGTTACTCCAGCATTTTGTGTCTATCTTCAGTTTAACCAAGCATCTGCTGTTCCTTCCTACACATTATGTCCTTCTAAGAAGACAGACACAGCTATTGATAAACACATTGTTTGAAAATGCATCCTTGACATGACCAACGCCCTGTTACAGCTGCCTTACAGTGACATGCCCGAATTTGCATTTGTCCATGGAAATGAATGCTCAATAGATTCATGGAGCGATACAAGAAAGGAATGAGCCTTTTAGCGCATGGAGCTGAGACTAATCACCAAGCGTGCCTTTACACTAATCCTACACATGTCTTATTATATCATAATAATCATAAGCATTCTTTAATAGCCAAGTATGTTTTGCAACATATGAACATTTGATTTGCCTTGCAGTCATACCAATAAAAAGCAACAGAATCAGAATCAGAATCAGAATCAGATTATTTGCCAAGTATGTTTTGCAACATACAAGGAATTTCACTGGCCAGGTCAGTCATACAATTAAAAGCAACAGACTCAAAAACACATTTTAACATGAACATCCACCACAGTGACTCCTGCACATTCCTCATTGTGATGGAAGGCGAAATAAAAGTTCAAATCTCTTCCCTTCTTTGTTCTCCCGCGGTCGGGGCCCTCGAGCCTTCCGTTGATGGGGCAATCTTGGCTCCTTTATCCGGTGGCTGGCCCTCCGTGTCAGGGCGATCAAGCTCCTGCATCGGGGGGGGGGGGGGGGGGAGGATTTCTCAGCTCCCCTGCGCCGGGCGATCGGACCCCGGGTCGGGGCTGGTTGAAACCTGCGTCGTTTGGAGCTTCCCAACTTTGGTCTCTATCCAAGACTGCGAGCTCCTTGATGTTGAAATCCGCAGGCCGTGGTTGGAGCATCAATCTCAGGCAAGGGATCGGCTCCGATGGTAAGTCCACGGCCCCGCGGTGGGGCTCAAAGTCAGTCTGGAGCAAGGCCGCCAGCTCGATGATGTTAGACAGCAGAGCGACCGGAGATACGATCTGGAAAACAATCGCTTCTCCAGCAAGGTATTCACCCCACAATCCCATGAACTCAGATTCTACCAATCACCTTAACACAATGAGCAACTTACGATGGTGGAGAGTTCCCCACCTACTCTTGGGTTGTGGGTGGAAAATCAGAGCACTCTCCCCATGACCGTGTGGCCACAGGAATAATACACAATTGCCACACCTTCAGCACTGGAGCTCAGGAATGAACCTGCAACTGTGAGGCAAAAGCTGAACCAGCATTGAGCCTAATTCAGAGGCAAGAATGCCCTGCAGCAATAATGAATAATGGTTAAAGAATGATCTTTTCATATCACATCAATGGTCTCATATCAATGACTTGGATAAGAATGTACAAGGCATGATCAGTAAGTTTGCAGAAGACACTAAAGTTGGTGGTATCACAGGTAGTGAAGATGGTTATCAAAAATTATAGCAGGATCTTGATCAGCTGGGCAAGGGGGGTGGTTGGGGGGGGGGGGGGGGGGGGGAGAATGTTAATGGCTCTGCAATTTGCTCATGGACATGACATCCACAGGTTCATCATCCATTTACACCCCAACACTCAGGCTCCACCCTGCTGGGAACCTAAAGTGGAGCTGAACTTGTCAAGAAGTGGACTTCAGTATCAGCTGAAAGAAACATTTCAAGGTCCTGTGCTTCACATGAGCAGCTCAGCGGGCCAGGCAGCATCTCTGGAGAGAAGGAATGGGCAACGTTTCGGGTCGAGTCCTTCTTCAGACAGTTCGCAGCCATCTTTGACCAAGTTGGTATCAAAGAAAAAACAATCGTAAAGTGAGAAACAAGGAGGCCTCAGTCGTAAACTGTTTGAAAGCTATGAGGAAGAGAATTTTCAATCACAAATTCACCCCCTCATTCACCCAGTAGATGGAGTGCAACCTACTCTTCTGCAAGATATGAACGTCAAAATGTAATTCTGTTTTTCCAGTTCTACCCCGAAACGTCACCCGTTCTTTCTCTCTGGAGATGCTGCCTGTCCCGCTGAGTTACTCCAGCATTTTGTGTCTATCTTTGGTTTAAACCAGCATCTGCAGTTCCTTCCTACACATCTCATTTGCTTAATTTGCTTTATCCTTTTATACTTATTGTGAATCACTTTGCTCTTCGGGTGCCTAATCGGTGTGCCAGGATTGCTGGATGATGGGGCTTTAATAAAAACATAGAAACATAGAAAATAGGTGTACCCCTTTGAGCCAGCACCACCATTCAATATGATCCTGGCTGATCATCCAGAATTTAGTACCCCATTTCTGCTTTCCCCCCATATGCTTTGATTCTGTTTGCCCTAAGAGCTATGTCCAACTCTCTTTTGATTGCATCCAGTGAATTGGCCTCCACTGCCATCTGTGGCAGATAATTCCACAGATAGAGTAACTCTGCGGAACAGACAGCATCTCTAGAGAGAAGGAATGGGTGACGTTTCAGGTCGAGACCATTTAGTTTTACTTTAGCCAATAAACCCAGATTTTTCATCTTGCAGGATCAGGTGCTGGCAATAAAATGTTCCTCCCAACCTCTCAAATTGCCTGAGTAACAGCTTTGGGAATACATTCAAAAGGAACATTTCTCTGAAGATATTTTGTCATTAAATAAAGCGACTCTCCTCTCGGTTTACAAGTTTGGATTCCAGGGCTGTCCGGTCCCATCTGCAAGTTGCGGAGTGCGATGTGAGTTCAGGAGAATTCTAACCTTGGACTCTGCATGAAGAACGTTTCAGAATGGCAGCAAGTCCATGTGTGGGAAGAAAGTGCTCACATAGCAGATACAACTAGGGCAGCACTGTGGCACATCCGATGGATACACTGTCTCCCAGCACCAGATACCCGGGTTCACTCCTGATATCGGGTGCTATCTGTGTGGAGTTTGCACGTTCTCCCTGCAACCACCTAAGTTTCCTCTGGGTACTTCAGTTTCCCCCCCACATCACAAAGATGTGCAGATAGGTGTGTTAATTAGCTGCTGTCAAATGCCCCCTTAGATAGAGTCCTCCTTGACATACCGACTCTCCGTAATCTTCTCTGAAGTAGAGGCGCTGATGTGTTTTCTTTATGATTGCATCAGTGTTCTCGGACCAGGAAAGATCTTCAGAGATGTGCACACCCAGGAATTTGAAGCTCTTGACCATGAACATTGATTGGTCCATGTGGTCACAGATGCAGCCACCACTGGTCATAGAGTCATGGAGTGATACAGTGTGCAAACAGTCCCTTCGGCCCGACTCACCCACACCAGCCAACAATGTCCCAGCTATCCTAGTCCCACTTGCCTGCGCTTGCTCCATATCCCACCAAATTTGACCTATCCAAATACCTGTCCAACTGATTCTTAAATGATGGGATAGTCCCAGCCTCAACTACCTCCTCTGGCAGTTTGTTCCATACACCCACCACCCTTTGTGTGAAAAGTTAAACCCTCGGATTCCTATTAAATATTTTCCCCTTCACTTTGAACCTATGTCCTCTGGTCCTCGATTCCCCTGCTCTGGGTAAAAGACTGTGCATCTTCCCGATCTATTCCTCTCATGATTTTGTCCACCTCTATAAGATCTCCCCTCATCATCCTACGCTCAATGGAATAGAGACCCAGCCTACTCAACCTCTCCCTATAGCTCACACCCTCTAGTCCTGGCAACATCCTCGTAAATCACCACAATTTCAGCTCAGTGCTGGATATAGACTCCACAAAGTAAATTCCATGGTCTACCACCTCCTCCCCAACCAGAGGCAGAAGCACAGAGAAGGCAGAGAAATATAGGCAGAGATATCTAAGGCAGAGATAGACAGATTCTTGATTAGTACTGGGGTCAGGGGAATACATCGGAGTCCCTCACCCTGAGCACAGGATCGCCCCAGGGTTGCATCCTCAGCCCCCTATTGTACTCCCTGTACACACATGACTGTGTGGCTAGGTTCAGCTCCAACTCAATAATTAAGTTTACTGATGACACTGTGGTGGTGGGCCTGATCTCAGACAACGATGAGAAGGCCTACCGGGAGGAGGTGGCTGATCTAGCACTCTGGTGCCAGGATAACAGCCTCCTCTTGAACATCAAAAAAACAAAGGAGCTGATCATGGACTTAAGGAGGGCACATCAGGCAATTGAGGAAATTCTAACCCTCAGGCAATTGAGGAAATTCAGAGGGTCTCCGAGGATCCTCCAGTGCTTCTACGCAGCGGCGGTGGAAAGCATCTTGTCCGGGAACATTACCATCTGGTTTGGGAATTGCTCTGCCAAGGACAAGAAGGCTCTGCAGAGAGTAGTGTGTTCAGCCGAACGCACTATGGGAACTTCACTCACCCCCCTGCAGGAACTATACAACAGGAGGTGCAACTCCAGAGCAAATAAAATCATGGGAGACACCTTCCACCCCTGCAACAGTCTGTTCCAGCTGCTACAGTCAGGCAAACGCCTCCGTTGCCATGCGGTGAGAACAGAGAGGTTGAGAAGGAGTTTCTTCCCAGAGGCAATTCGGACTTTAAACGCTTATCTCACCAGGGACTAACTCTACAGAACGTTTTGCCTTCCATTATTTATTATGTAAAAGAATATGTGTGTTATGATTGTGTTTATAATTTGTTTGGTTGTTTTGTTCGCACAAAAGTCCGCGAGCATTGCCACTTTCATTTCACTGCACATCTCGTATGTGTATGTGACAAATAAACTTGACTTGACTTGACTTGACTTGAACTTATGGGGAGAAGACAGGAGAATGGGATTAGGACGGAGGGATAGATCAGCCATGATTGAATGGCAGTGTTGATGGGCTGAAAGGGCTAATTAGGCTCCTTTCAGTTATGCCCTTATGACCTGAACCATGAGCTATAGCCCCTGACCCTTTGATTGACGGTGCCATGACCAGTAGCCCAAAGAGGGGAGTCACTAACCCCTGATCACTCTGCACATCCAACTGGAAGATTACCTTGCTCTTTAATGACCAGATAGACATTACTTGCCAACCTCCAACCTTCTGACCCCTGATTTCATGAAGCCTGATCTCAATGCCGCATGTTCCTCCATATCCAACAGCAGGAGAGTTGGCTAAAAACTTAAAATAAAACATTTCTGTGCCCAACATGATGCCAACTTAAACCAATCCCTTCTGCCTTAACGATTCCTATCTTTTATTCCCTGCATAACCATGTGCCTATCTAAAAGCCTCTTAAATGCCACTCACACACATCTGCCTCCACCACCCGGCAGCTCGTTCCAGGTACTTTCCCCCAACCTTCTCCTTTAAACTCTTCCCCTCTCATCTTAAAATTATGCTCTTTAGTCTCAAACTTTTCAACCCTGGAAAAAAGATTCTGGCTCTAATGTCTCTCCATAATTTTACAAACTTCCATCAGTTCTTCTCCTGCAGTTGTATAGGGCTCTGGTAAGACCACACCTGGAATATCGCGTACACTTTTGGTCTAATTTGTGGAAGGACATCCTTGTGATTGAGGCAGTGCAGCGTAGGTTCACGAGATTGATCCCTGGGATGGCGGGACTGTCATATGAGGAATGATTGAAAAGACTAGGCTTGTATTCACTGGAGTTTAGAAGGATGAGGGGGTATCTTACAGAAACATATACAATTATATAATGACTGGTTAAGCTAGATGCAGGAAAAATGTTCCCAATGTTGGGCGAGCAGAACCAGGGGCCAAAGTCTTAGAAAAAAGGGGAGGCCATTTAGGACTGAGGTGAGAAAAAACGATTTCACCCAGAGAGTTGAGAATTTGTGGAATTCCCTGCCACAGAGGGCAGTGGAGGCCAAATCACTGGATGGATTTATGAGAGAGTTAGATAGAGCTCTAGGGGCTAGTGGAGTCAAGGGATATGGGGAGAAGGCAGGCACGGGTTATTGATTGGGGACGATCAGCCATGATCACAATGAATTGCGGTTCTGGCTCGACGGGCTGAATGGCCTCCTCCTGCACCTATTTTCTATGTTTCTATGTTTCTCCCCTCAGCCTCCAGAGAAAACACTATGTTATAAAAATGTCTCCATTCAAACCTGTATCCTTGTCCTATGCCACCCACCAGCCAAGATGGACAGCAGATAGGAGGAACAGTAGATGCTAGTTTATAAGGTGCTTGAGTAACTCGGCGGGTCAGGCAGCATCTTTGGAGAACATGGATGGGTGACATTAGTGGAGAACACTGAACACCTGGCTCTCTCCCCCGAACAGGAGGTGAAGGCTGGATTTGATCAATACAGGTTTACTTCAACTGTAGTTATTCACTCGCAAAAACCTGACCCCTTGCTGAGCTGAGCAGACACTCAGTTATTGCAAGTTGCATGCGAATGATCAATCAAATTAGCCGACTGAACGAAGATAGCGTGCTGGCGTTGTTTCAATCAGTGACCATGGGTTATTCATGCACTCAAACCCTCAGGGCCTTTTGAAAGCTATCCAGTTCAGCCCTCCCCCCTATTCCATCTCGCACTGATGACTGTACTGTGATATTTCAGGAGCTCAGTTTAGTTTAGAGATACGGCGCGGAAACAGGCCCTTCAGCCCACCTAGTCCACGCCGACCGGCGATCCCCGCACAGTAGCACAGTCCTACACACACTAGGGACAACTTACAATTTTACCAAAGCCAATTTACCTACAAACATGTATGCCTTTTGAGCGTGGGACGAAACAAGAGCACCCGGGGAAAACCCACGCAAGTCATGGGGAGAACGTGCAAACTCCATACAGACAGCACTCGTAGTCAGGATCGAACCCGGATCTCCGGCGCTGTAAAGCAGCAACTCTTCTGCCGCGCCACCGTGCTGCCCCTTTTTTAACGTTATTTTAACTTTATAACTTTATGTGTTTTACAGATTACAGCAAAGAGTTCACATTGTTTGACAATTATGTCACATCCTCTGCTTAAAACTATTCATGGTCGTAATTATTTCAAAATACCATTTACCTTCCCTTTCAACATTGAGTAGAAACGCAATTAGATCTCAAAAATCTTACTGTACAGTACATTTTGTCATTTTGTGCACGAGCCATCCACAACAAATAAGGATTTGAGGTGTCACCTTTTTCAAGCGATGTAATGGGATTTAGCAATGATTGCACATCCACTAATCATTATTTCATAGAAACATAGAAACATAGACAATAGGTGCAGGAGTTGGCCATTCGGCACTTCGAGCCTGCACCGCCATTCAATATGATCATGGCAAATCATCCAGAATCAATACCCTGTTCCTGCTTTCTCACCTTGATTCTGTTAGCTCTTAGAGCTAGCTATATATAACTCTCTTGAAAACATCCAGTGAATTGGCCTCCACTGCCTGCTGTGGCAGAGAATTCTACAGATTCAAAATTCTCTGGCTGAAAAAGTTTTTGTTATCTCAGTCCTAAATGACCTACTCCTTATTCTTAAAATGTGACCCCTGGTTCTGGACTCCCCCAACATGGGGAACATTTTTCTGCATCTAGCCTGTCCATTCCCTTAAGAATTTTATACGTTTCTATAAGATCCTCTCTCATCCTTCTAAATTCCAGTGAGTACAAGACAAGTCGATCCATTCTTTCATCATATGTCAGTCCCACCATCCCGGGAATTAACCTGCTGAACTGACACTGCACTCCCTCAACAGCAAGAATGTCCTTCCTCAAATGAGGAGATCAAAACTGCACACAATACTCCAGGTGCGGTCTCACCAGGGCCCGGTACAACTGCAGTAGGACCTCTTTGCTCCTAAACTCAAATCCTCATGCGATTAAAGGAATTCCACCACAACACACTCTCCTTGCACAACTCAGAAGGCATTTGATCCCATTTTGATAACATTTAGGGATTAGTTCAGGCTGCGATAACTGGGGCTTAAGCTTTCCACATTAGGGTTCTTTGATTGAGTCACAGAGTAAGGCTGACATCAGGGGCACAAGTTAGGCTGTTAGATTATAATTTTGTACCAGAGTGTAAAGGGCTTGTCCCACTTGGACGTCATTTGCGTGTCATTTATGCGACATTGTTTATGCGTTCCGATGTGCGCGTCGTGATGCGCATGTGTCGCTCGCATGGCATGCATTACACGCGCACGCCGTGCATTATGCACGCATGTTGCGCGGTGAAGTAAGCAGTGACGTGCGGTCGTGCGCGGAGCCCCAAGATTTGGGGATTCACGAAATCTTCATGCGCCACCACGCATGCACAAATGACACCCAAGTGGGGCAGGACCTTAAAGCATTAAGAGAAGTTCAGTAGCTGGCCATATAGATCTGTAAACCCTTTTAGACTTCTGCAGAAAATCAAAGTCTTCTCCATTTACTCTGTTCACTTCTCCGCAGCGCTGTTTAAAAATACAAATAGATGCGAGTACGCATCTCGGTCCGTGCAGTTGGTCAATGGTGAATCAGCTCTTATCAGCTGCTGAAGATGTATAAGGTTCTGGCCACCTGAATTAATTAATACATTTTATTTTTTACACTTTAGTAATCTTTTTGTAATATTATAGATTCATAGACATTGATAAAGTAGTTTTTAACTTTTTAGAGGTACGCTCCTAAAAGTGCACAGTAGAGAGCATTCTGACTGGTTGCATCGTGGCCTGGTTCGGCAACTTGAACGTCCAGGAGCGAAAAAGACTACAAAAAATTGTGACCACTGCCCAGTCCATCACCGGCTTTGACCTCCCCACCGTCAAAGGGATCTATCGTAGTCGCTGCCTCAAAAAGGCAGCCAAAATCATCCAGGACCCACACCATCCTGGCCACACACTCATCTCACCATTGCCATCAGGAAGAAGGTACAGGAGCCTGAAAACTGTAACATCCAGGTTCAGGAACAGGTTCTTCCCCACAGCCATCAGGCTATTAAAAACTACAAATAATCTATGAGCTCTGAACTACAAAAATACTATATTAATATTTGTTATTTGCACTATTGTTTTTGTGCCCACAAGTTGTGTTTAATGCAGACAAGTTGCATTTTGTGAAGTCAAACCAGGGCAGGATTTTAACCATGAATGGGAGGGCCCTGGTAGTGTTATGGAGCAGAGGGATCTAGAGTAGGAGTGCAGGTACGTAGCTCCTTGAAAGTGGCGTCACATTCAGGGCTCGAAATTAGCGGTTGCCCGGGTGCCATCGACCACTCAAAGTGCAGCCGGGCAACCTAAATGCCGACTCATTTTGCCCGGCTTGGCAATCAAATTCTGGTTTATACCGATAGACACAAAAAACTGGAGTAACTCCGTGGGTCAGGCAGCATCTCTGGAGAATAGGAACGTGACGTTTTGTGTCGGTGGTGGCGGCTGTATTCGCCTAGTATCTTTGATTGTGCGGAAAAGATACTAGGTGCGCGGTGGCGAATGATCGGAGCGAATGACGGGCCCCAAACAGCAGCAGCAGCGGCAACAGCGGCCGCGATAGCGGCTCCATCGCCTCCTCCTCCCGCACCCCGCCCGGTGGAACAAACCTCCCTCTCCCTCTCTCTCTCCCTCCTCCCGGCCTCGGCGTGCAAGAGAGGTTGTGAAAGCGCCGTTGGCGGATTTGCAAGCAGCGGCCGCTATCGCCCTGATAATGGCCACTGCTTGCAAATCCGCCAACGGGGCTTTCACAACCTCTCCCACACGCCGAGGCCGGGAGGAGGGGGAGGGGGAGGTGGAGGCCTCCTTCTGCCGTCTAAAGCAGCTGCACGACAGATACTATAGCTATTGGATCTTTGAGCTGCACCGCTTGGCCCCGCACCTTCCAGTCGGCTGGCGGAGGAGGGGAGGCGGTGGCGTGGAGGTGGCGGCACTTTGGCATTGGACAGGGACGGCCAAGGCAGCGGGGTGATGTTGGCTGAGGAGCGCTGACCCTCCTTCCTCCCCACCTCCTCTACACCTTCCCCCCCACCCTCTCTCTCTCTCCCTCCACCCCTCTTATCTTGGGACCCCTCCTCTCCATCTCACACTGATCCCCATTCCCTCCTCCTCTATTGTCCTCACATACATCCCCTGTGCTCCCCTCCCCATCCCCCCCCCCCCCCCCCCCAATCTATTCATCACCCTACCCACCTCGCATTGATTCTCCTGCCACCCCACCCCCATCCATCTCCCCAGGCTCGCAACCTTGGCGTGATCTTTGATTCCACTCTCTCCCTTTAGCCTCACATCCGCCATGTCATTAAAACCTCCTTCTTTCATCTCTGCAACATCGCCAACACCTCCCGCTGCTGAAAGACTCATCCATGCCTTCATCTCCTCCCGACTGGACTATTGCAACTCACTTCTCCTTGGCATCAGCTCCACCTACATCAACCGACTCCAACTGGTCCAGAACGCAGCCGCCCGACTCATCACCCACACCAAATCCTGGCATCACATCACTCCAGTCCTCAAACAACTTCACTGGCTTCCCATCTCCCACCGGATCACCTACAAAATCCTGATCCTCACCTATAAAGCCCTCCACCATCTGGCCCCCCCATACCTCACTGACCTCCTCTCCCCCTACCAACCCTCACAGTCCCTCAGATCCACATCAGCCGGTCTCCTCTCCATCAACAAATCCAACCTCCGCAGTTTTGGGGACAGAGCCTTCTCCACGGCAGCTCCCAGGCTCTGGAACTCCCTCCCCCAACTGATCAGCAATTCCGTGTCCCTCACCATCTTCCAGTCCCGCCTCAAGACCCATCTCTTCACCTCTGCCTATCCTTAGCCCCACATCCCCCTCCCTTTTCATCTGTGCTTGAATTGCCTCATATTGTGTTTTGAATTGAATTCTGTCTTATAATTTTGCTGCATGTCATTGCGGTATATTTATCTTAATTGGTGAATATGTTTAGTTTCTGACTTTATTTGAAGCAGAAATAATATGTTAATGCAGACAAAAGTGCTGGAGAAACTCAGCGGATGCTAAGAGTAAACCTAGCAATTATAGACCTGTTAGTTTGACGTCAGTGGTGGGCAAATTAATGGAAAGAATACTTAGAGATAATATATATAAGCATCTGGATAAACAGGGTCTGATTAGGAACAGTCAACATGGATTTGTGTCTGGAAGGTCATGTTTGACTAATCTTCTTGAATTTTTTGAAGATGTTACTCAGGAAATTGATGAGGGTAAAGCAGTGGATGTTGTGTATATGGACTTCAGTAAGGCCTTTGACAAGGTTCCTCATGGAAGGTTGGTTAAGAAGGTTCAATGGTTGGGTATTAATGGTGGAGTAGCAAGATGGATTCAACAGTGGCTGAATAGGAGATGCCAGAGAGTAATGGTGGATGGTTGTTTGTCAGGTTGGAGGCCAGTGACGAGTGGGGTGCCACAGGGATCCACTGTTGGGTCCACTGTTGTTTGTCATGTACATCAATGATCTGGATGATGGTGTGGTAAATTGGATTAGTAAGTATGCAGATGATACTAAGATAGGTGGGGTTGCGGGTAATGAAGTAGAGTTTCAAAGTCTACAGAGAGATTTATGCCAGTTGGAAGAGTGGGCTGAAAGATGGCAGATGGAGTTTAATGCTGATAAATGTGAGGTGCTACATCTTGGCAGGACAAATCAAAATAGGACGTACATGGTAAATGGTGGGAATTGAAGAATGTAGGTGAACAGAGGGATCTGGGAATAACTGTGCACAGTTCCCTGAAAGTGGAATCTCATGTCGATAGGGTGGTAAAGAAAGCTTTTGGTGTGCTGGCCTTTATAAATCAGAGCATTGAGTCTAGAAGTTGGGATGTAATGTTAAAATTGTACAAGGCATTGGTGAGGCCAATTCTGGAGTATGGTGTACAATTTTGGTCGCCTAATTATAGGAAGGATGTCAACAAAATAGAGAGAGTACAGAGGAGATTTACTAGAATGTTGCCTGGGTTTCAGCAACTAAGTTACAGAGAAAGATTGAACAAGTTAGGGCTTTATTCTTTGGAGCGCAGAAGGTTAAGGGGGGACTTGATAGAGGTTTTTAAAATGATGAGAGGGATAGACAGAGTTGATGTGGAAAAGCTTTTCCCACTGAGAGTAGGGAAGATTCAAACAAGGGGACATGACTTGAGAATTAAGGGACTGAAGTTTAGGGGTAACATGAGGGGGAACTTCTTTACTCAGAGAGTGGTAGCTGTGTGGAATGACCTTCCAGTGAAGGTGGTGGAGGCAGGTTCGTTTTTATCATTTAAAAACAAATTGGATAGTTATATGGACGGGAAGGGAATGGAGGGTTATGGTCTGAGTGCAGGTGTATGGGACTAGGGGAGATTATGTGTTCGGCACGGACTAGAAGGGTCGAGATGGCCTGTTTCCGTGCTGTAATTGTTATATGGTTATATGGTTATATGATGCGGCAGAAATAGGCAACGTTTCGGGCCGAAACCCTTCTTCAGACTGATGGGTTTCGGCCTGAAACGTTGTCTATTTCCTTTGCTCCATAGATGCTGCTGCACCTGCTGAGCACTTCTCCAGCACTTTTATCTACCTTCGATTTTCCAGCATCCGTAGTTACTTCTTGAACATAATTTGTGAATGCTTCATCGAGCATAATTCCAACTGGTAACTATGCACTTCGCCCAAGCACATTATCACACGCTTCATGCAAACCGTCTTAAATGACCACCTAAACTGTCATTTGGCAACCTAAAAAGCTGTCAAGTTTGCCCGGCTGGCAACAGGGGAAAAAAGTTAAGTGAGAGCCCAGCACATGTAGTTAGGGTGGTCAAGAACACTTTTGGTACTTGGGGTTTCCTCAGATAGGGTATTGAGTGTAGAAGTTGGGACTTTATGCTACAGATGTTGAAGACTTTGATGAAGCCACATTCGGGGTATTGTATTCAGATTTGGTTACCCTGCTATAGAAAGGTTGCCATTGTAAAGAAGTCTCAACAACATATTGTCTTAACTGTAGCTTTTATTAACTGTTCACATAAGTGCTATACTAGCTGTACGTGGTCTGTCACCGGAGCTAGAGAGAGAGACACCAGGGAGGGAGCATGCAGTTATAGAAACATAGAAACATAGAAAGTAGGTGCGAGAGTAGACCACCAGGTCCGTCGAGCCCGCACCGCCATTCGCTCATGGCTGAACACTAAACAGACACACTTACCCACAAACAGTAGACACACGACACAGAACACAAGACACTACCCTCCCCTTTATACCGCTATCACCCCTCTCCACCCCAAGAACCTCGTGATCTCCTGGGGGAGGCAAAAAAACGGATAAAAACCCAGGTCCAATTCGGGAAAAAAAATCCAGGAAATTCCTCTCCGACCCCAATCCAGGCGATCGACACTTGTCCAGGAGATCACTCAGGTATCTTATACCCCTGATAAGGGGAGTGGTTAAGGGTGGAAGGTCACTATGTTAAAGGCACATGCACTAGCCATCTACATCCTTCCTCTTGGAACAAAGCAATATAACAGTGACTGGGCGACCACGTCTCATGCGCTACAAGCAGGCATACAATGAATACAGAGCTAAACGAAATCCCCATATCGAACCGGCGGCTTGACCAGCCTGCCAGACCGGGTGCGATGCTCGCCACCTCCTCCCCCTGCAGGAACAAGAGCGGCCGGGGCCGGGGCAGGCGAGCGAACCGGGGATACAGGGGGA
This sequence comes from Leucoraja erinaceus, assembly GCF_028641065.1. NCBI lineage: Eukaryota > Metazoa > Chordata > Chondrichthyes > Rajiformes > Rajidae > Leucoraja > Leucoraja erinaceus. The sequence goes on along the minus strand of NW_026576151.1, from coordinate 38,998 downwards.
GATCCGGCAGGAGAAGACACAGGAGCGGGCGGAGACCCAACCGCCGGTGGGGTAGAGGGGGAACGAGGGCTGGGAGGCGGAGACGGTGGTGCAATCAACGGTGAGGGGGGGGGTCGGGGCATCCGTGGGACGGCAGGAGCGGAATCCGGCAAGGGAGGGGAGAAGGGAGCAGCAGGCGGAGGTGGAGGCTCGTTAACGAGCAGCAGATGCTGGCGGGAACGGCGGTAAATGACGCCGTCGTGGTCAACCAGGTAAGACCGTGGTGAGCCGGCATCGCCAACCACCGTGGCTAGCTTGTAGTGGCCAGAGGTAGTCTGCATCCGGACGATCTGGCCGGGAAACAGAGGCGGCAGGGGGCGGCAGGACTGGTCGTGGGAGCGCTTCTGCGAGTCGTGCTTGGCGGTGATACGCTCCTGGACCATGGCGGGTGGGAGAACAGAGGGAGCAAGGGCTTGTTGGGCAACAGGGAGGGGGGGGGGGGCGAGTTCTGCGAGACAGCAGTCGTTGTGCCGGCGAACCCAGGGCAGGGTCGCGGGAGATGTTGCGGAGATTAAGCAGGGCCAGGTGGAAGTCCGACTTGGACAGCCGACAGTGCTCCAGCAAACCCTTAGCACTGCGGACTGCACGCTCCGCCAGGCCGTTGCTTTGCGGGTACTCAGGACTGCTGGTAAAATGTTTAAAGTTCCACTGAGAAGCGAAACGCTGGAACTCGGCACTGGTGAACTGGCTGCCGTTGTCAGATTGGAGGCGAGCAGGGGAGCCAAAAGTGGCAAAGTGGCGACGCAGCCTCCCGATGACAGCCGAGGAGGAGAGGGAGTGGAGTTGGTCGACCTCAAACCAGTTAGAATAGGAGTCGACGAGGACCAGGAAGTGCTTCCCACGCCACTCGAAAATGTCAGTAGCGACCGCCGTCCAGGAGAGATCGGGGGCAGGTTGCAGCAGCAGCGGCTGACGTTGTTGATGTGGAGCCAGGCTGTTGCAAGAAGGGCAAGCAGAGACCCACTCCCGGATGTCGTTGGCCATGCTGGGCCAGTAGAACTGGCCCTGGGCGCTGGACAGAGTGGCCTCGGCCCCAGGATGACCGTTGTGGGCAGACTGAAAATAGGCAACCCTCAGCGATTCGGGCACTACGACCTTGTGCCCCTTAACCACCACGCCGTCGTGCAGGACGAGCTCATCGCGGACCAGGAAGTATGGGACTACACTGGCCAGCAAGGAGGAGCGGCGATCAGGCCAACCCTGGATGATGATGTCGGACAGTAGCTGCAGGGCAGGATCCTTGGCAGTGTGTGAAACGAGGGACTGCATCTGCTTTGAAGGCACAAAGTTGACATTAAGTACCATTAGGTCCGACGACTCATATGGGTGGCGGGCAGAGGATGGCAGAGGGCCGCGGGACAGTGTGTCGGCAACGAACATGTCCTTGCCTTTACGGTATACGATGGTGAAAGTAAACCGTTGCAGCTGCAACATCATACGCTGCAGCCTGGAGGAAGCAGCGTGGATCGGCTTGTTAAGAATGGTTACTAGCGGCTGGTGATCGGTCTCAATCGTGAAGGTGTTGCCCAGAATGTAGTCCTTGAACCTCGAGCAAGCAAACACCACAGCAAGGAGTTCCTTTTCAATTTGATCGTAGCGCTGCTTGGCAGGGGTCATGGTGCGGGACGCATAGGACACAGGCATCTGCTGGCCGTCGTGGAGCTGCAGGCAAGCGGCGCTGAGACCAAACTTGGAAGCGTCACAGGTGAGAACAATGGGGTGCTGCAGGTCAAAAAACTTGAGGGTGGGGGTGCAGACCAGCCGGGACTTCAGGACGTCAAAGGCGCGTTGGTGTTGTGGGAACCAAGCCCAGGCAGTGTCCTTTTTAATGAGCTCCCTCAGGGGCGCACTCAGTTCGCTGAGGTCAGGGATAAACTTCCCCAGGTAGTTCACCATGCCCGGGAAACGCTGCAGAGCGGGCACATCGGTAGGAGGGGCCATTCCAGAGACGGCAGCAGTTTTCTCCGGGTCGGGCTTCAGCCCCGAGGCGGTAAAAACATGGCCCACGTAAGTGACTTCTTTAACTCGGAATCGGCATTTCTTCGGGTTGAGTTTCAGATTGATGTCCCGGGCCCGATCCAGGACTTTACGGAGGTACAGGTCGTGTTCAGCCACGTCCTTGCCATAGACCAGGATGTCGTCAACTATGATGGCACACGGCAGACCGGCGAACAGCTGCTCCATGGTCCGCTGGAACACCTCGCTGGCAGAGTTAATGCCGAATGGCATGCGCAGAAATCGAAACCTTCCGAAAGGCGTGCTGAAAGTCGTCAGGTAGGAAGAACGTTCATCTAACGGTATCTGCCAGAAAGAGCTCTTGGCATCGAGGACCGAAAAAACAGTGGCCGGGCCAACCTGTGCGGCGACGTCCTCTACTGTGCGCATCGGGTAGTGCGGGCGTTTGATGGCCAGGTTCAGGTCCTTAGGGTTGATACAAATGCGAATCTCAGATTTGTCCTTCTTCGCCGCCACCACCATGGTGGAGACTCACCGGGTGGGCTCGCTCACCTCTTTCAGGATGCCCTTGGAGACCATGTTCAGTAACGCAGACTTCACCTTGTCTTTCATGGCGAAGGAGACGCGGTGTGGCGGGCGTATCACAGGCTCTATGCTGGAGTCGACAGCAATCTTGTAGCAGCTGGGCAGCTTGCCCAGCCTGTCATCGAAACGGTCAGGGTATTCACGTAGGGGGTCCATGAGGGTCCGCACCTGGTGGATATCACGGTGAAAGGAGACCAAACCGAGGTCCTGGCACGCTCGGGCGCCCAACAGGGTCACGTTGTCAGAATCTAGCAGGTAGAAAGTGAGGGGCCGAGAGGCCTCCAGGACCTTGCAGTGCAGAGTTGTCTTTCCCACAGGAACGAGTACGGCTCCCCCATATGCATGCAGGCGGGAGTGGGCAGTAGACACTTTCTCACCAGACCTTATCTTACGAAACAGGCTTGTTGACATAACATTCGTGAAAGCGCCTGTGTCTAACTTAGCTGAGAAGGTCGTACCATTGACGGTCACACGGACAGAAGGGTTAGCAACCAAAGCATGAGAGTCTAGAAGCGAAAACACGCTGGCCTCCCCTTCGGAGGAACTGATATCAGAGAGGGTGAGATCATCAAGCAGGTGCTCTGAGCCAGGCACACTATCAGCTTGAGCAAGGTTGACCGGCACTCTCCGAAAAGGGGGGGCTTGATTCCATCGGGCTCGGCAGGCTGCAGAGAAATGATTCAGCTTTCTGCAGAAATTGCAGGTCTTCCCCAGGGCAGGGCACACATTGAATTGATGGGTAGCAAAGTTGCAGTTGGGGCAGCGGTGGGCGACGCCGGACTTAGGTGGGGGTGGACCCTGTTGTCGCCGCGGGGCAACGTTTCTTGGCCGGCCGGTGGCAGAGGCTAAGTCGACATGAGTGTCCTCGGGTGGCAGGGTAGAGGCGACAGCCTCAGCCATAAGTGCGGCGTGTAGAGCCTCATCCAGAGAAAGATCGGGCTTTCTGAGAAGTTCTGCTCTCAGTTTAGCATCGCGGAGGCCGTATACAAGGATATCACGAGTCACCTGTTCGGGGGTCAGGGCATCAAGGCGGCAGCGCCGAGCCAGGTGCCTCAACGCGGCGATGTAGTTAGTGACGGACTCGTCAGCGCTCTGCCGACGGCCAAACATTTTGAAACGCTCCAAAATAGAGTTGGTGGGAACATCACACAGGGCAGTGAACTTAGCAATGAGACATACCGGGTCGAGGGCACTCTCACCAGCAGCATACACAAACGACTCGGACCGTTCCAGGGCGTCGGGACCGGCCAAGTTGAGGAGCAGAGATGCACGCATCTCAGCAGTTGCAGCAGGGTGGGCGATGGTCACATAATGCTGAAAATCACGTCGGAAGACATCCCATCGATGGGCAATGTCCCCGTCAAATACAAGCGGGTCGGGCTTGCGGCACGAGTTGGCCATGGCACGAGGGAAGGAAACAGGATAAGGGTACTGGGGTATAAAATAAAAGAAAACCGGCAAACAGGAGGCGCAGGGTCTCACAGCTGAGACACCATGTAAAGAAGTCTCAACAACATATTGTCTTAACTGTAGCTTTTATTAACTGTTCACATAAGTGCTATACTAGCTGTACGTGGTCTGTCACCGGAGCTAGAGAGAGAGACACCACGGAGGGAGCATGCAGTTATACCCCTGATAAGGGGAGTGGTTAAGGGTGGAAGGTCACTATGTTAAAGGCACATGCACTAGCCATCTACAGCCATTAAGCGGGAAAGCGTGCAGAGAAGATCTACGCAGATGTTATGAGGATTTGAGAGCCTGAGCTATGGGGAGAGATAGGGCAGGCTAGGACTTTATTCCTTGCAACGTGAAGGTTAAGGGGTGATCTTTTACCCAGCTAGGAGAATAAAGACCCAGGGGACATAGAAAACATAGAAAATAGGTGCAGGAGGAGGCCATTGCGGCGACCATAATGAGGGCACGACTAGAGTGAGGGAACTCGCGGCCATGAAGGCCACTACCCAGCAGCCACCTGTGAACATGTGGCGACCGTGTGGCAACCGCATAGTCTCCTGCAGTCACCTAAAAAGTTGCCAAAGTGGGACAGGGCCATAACCCTTCTAAGGAAGTAGAGGCGTAGAAACTGCCAGGCAACGACTATCGTCAAGGACACAGTGGAACCACCTACCTGGACATATAATGTTTTTGTCATCACCACGAACCCACTGTTTTGGTCGGCGTCACCATTGACCACAAACAACTGCAGCAGCCACGTACATACAGTAGACGCAAGAGCTGGTCAGTTGATTCTGTGTCGTGTGATTCACCTTCTCACACTCCAAAGTTGACTCCATCTTCAACACACTATTCGGGAGTGCAATGTATTGCTCTCAACTTGCAATATTCAAGAGGCTTGGGGCCGTCCAAGTGAAAGAAGCCCATTGATTAGAGTCTGAAGAAGGGTCTTGACCCGAAACATCACCCATTCCTTCTGCCCCACCGAGTTACTCCAGCTTTTTGTGTCTATCTTTGGTTTAAACCAGCATCTGCAGTTCCTTCCTACACAATACCTGTCTGCAGGACCCAAGCAGCAAGTGCCCAGAACACCACCAGGAGTAGGTTCAACTGTGTTACACTTATCCCTTTTATGAATCATAATGCTGCTGATTCATCATTGTGAGTCTGACCTACCGCAGAGCCCGGTGCCAGTTCCCTCACCAGAAGGATTTCTACTGTTCAAAAAGGAAAATCTGAATCACGTATCATATAACCATATAACCATATAACAATTACAGCACGGAAACAGGCCATCTCGGCCCTAAGAGCTATCCAAGACCCAGATGTATCCAAGAGCGTTTTGGGATTGACAATAAACGGAGGCCTTGCCAGCAACACTCTTATAAAATGAATGAAAGGGTGGCGCAGCGGTAGAGTTGCTGCCTTACAGCGCCAGAGACCCGGGTCCGATCCTGACTAGGGGTGCTGTCTGTATGGAGTTTGTACGTTCTCCGTATGTCTGCGTGGGTTTTCACCGTTTGCTCTGCTTTCCTCCCACACTACAAAGACGTACAGGTTTGTTGGTTAATTGGCTTCAGTAAAATTGTAAGTTGGCCCTAGTGTGTAGGATGGTGCTAGTATACGGGGTGATTGTGGTCGGTGCAGTCTCTGTGGGCAGAAGGGCCTCTTTCCATGCACTATCTCTAAAAGTCTAAAGAGAAAGAAGGAAATGTAGACGTACCTCTCATTTTCTTGTGGGAGAAGGGACATATTTGTTTGGAACTTTCACTGCCTCCTTTCAATTGATTCCCAGTGCATCTGGGTCTTGAGATTCATTCAAAGCAATGGTTGGGTTGAATTGAATTGAATTGAATTACATTGAATTGAATTGAATTGAATTGAATTGAATTGAATTGAATGAAACAGCTTTGAAAGAAACTGCTGCAAAACAGGATTGAACCCAGATCACTGGTGCTATGAGGCAGCATCCATGTCACTGTGCTATAACACCAGCTGACAGAAAATGCCACTCTTCTTCCAACCCGGCTTTGGAATAAGCTAGTTCATATTTATCCCCTTTACTTGGTTATAGCTGACAATCGGCAGTAGTTTAGTTTCGTTTAGCGATACGGTGCGGAAACAGGCCCTTTGGCCACCGAGTCCGCACCGACTTGTGATCCCTGCACACTAGCACTATCCTACCCACACTAGGGACAGTTGAACGTTTTTACCCATCATTAAAACCTGTACATCTTTGGGTTGTGGGAGAAAAACAGAGCACCCAGAGAAAAACCATACAGGTCATGGGGAGAACGTACAAACTCCATAAAGACAGCACCTGTAGCCAGGATCGAACCCGGGTCTCTGGTGCTATAAGGCAGCAACTCTACCGCTGCACCACCGTGCCGATAGCAGGGTTGCAATAGCATTGAGTGATGGCCAAATATACCCACTATTGATCATTACATTAACTGATGTTGTTTTAATCTTTATGTCATTTTAATTTGAACTGATGTAGTTTTAATTTGAACTTAAAATAAATCTTTACCTGTATTATGTGTAAAGGTGTGGGTCTAGTTTTCTTATTGTCACCTGTACCAAGGTTTTGCTATCCAAACAAATCTTAATACCATACCATACATCAATATAATAAGACAAACTCAGGAACAAATTAAAGAGCAAAGGGGAAGATACAGAGTGCAGAATATAGTTCTCAACATTGTAGGCATCAGTTTCAGAGACCAATGTCCGCAGCAGGGTAGAGGTGAATCGTACAGGACCATTGCTTATGGAAGTACCTTTAACAAGCCTGAGATCACCATGTCTCTTCCTAGGAAGACTAGGACTAAGCTACTGGGACAAGCCTGAGATCGCCAGTCACAATACATGTGCTCTAACGGTGAGGGACAGCGCCCTCTTGTGTTCCAGTGCTTTCTTACCACTGTAAATAAAATATATCACATGAGTTCACCCTACTGTGAGTGTCAGTGTGGTCACTAGATTGTCCCCGACATCACAGTACTGATTGCGGTCTGTTGAGGAGGAAGTCAAGGATCTTGATGCAAAGGGATGTACATTCCACCAGTATGAATATTGACTTCTCTAACTTCAAGAAACCCTTGTTTTCCTTCTCTTCATCCCTCCCATCCTTAGTTCTCTGACCAGTCTGACTGTCCCTGATTACATTTTATCTCTGTATGCTTCGTTGACACCTTCTCCTGGCTAACAATGATCTATTCTTCACCCCGTTTGATGTCTCATTTTCACATCTTACACTTCCTTATCTCTGTGCCTCCAGCTCCCCTGACTCAGTCTGAAAAAGGGTCTCAACCCGAAACGTCAGCCATTTCTTCTCTCCAGAGATGCTGACTGTTCCGCTGAGTTACTCCAGCTTTTTGAGACTATCTAGTGAACAAGTTCCCTGAGCCTAATATCAAGTTTGGAGGGGTCGATGGGGTTGAATGGCGAGCTGTAGTTGACAAACAACAGCCCGACTTATGTGGCCTTATTGCCCAAGTCGAGAAGTGGAGATTGGATCGCCATCAATGAATGAATGAATGTATGAATGTTTATTGGCCAAGTATTCACATACAAGGAATTTGCTTTGGTGCTCCGCCCGCAAGATCGCATCTCCCATTGATCTAATGGACCCACTATAATTTGGGCCACCGGTCGGTAGATATTGAGACATGTCGGCTATCTCTTCTTGGGCACGAGTATTATTGATGCCCTTTTAAAACAGTCGGGAACCTCAGTCCTCAATAATGAGAGGTTGTTGATATCTGCAAAAACTCCAGCCAGTTGGTCTGCACAGGTTTTATGTTCGTGATCAGATACATGGCCAGACACATTCCTTCTGATTTCCACTCATGTACATTACCAAGGCCTCCTTAATGCCAGTCATACACGATCAAATGGCATGGTGATGTCAAGGCCAGTCACGCCGTCCTCAGCTGTGAACTTCAGCTCTGACAATAGCTGTGTCCAACCAAACATTACCTTAATTTAGTTTTTAGTCTTAGAGATACAGCGCGGAAACGGGCCCCTCGGCCCACCAAGTTCGCACTGACCAGCGATCCTCATCACTAAAGGGCCTGTCCCACTGCGGCGACCTAATTGGAGAGTTTAGAAGAGTTTACCCACGACTCCTACTCGCAGCATGGTCGTCACAAGGTCCTAGGAGGTCTTTGTAACTCTCCTTCATGCTCGAGAGTGGTCCTCGCGTACTCGAGGCCTCAGATAGGACACGCCGTATTTTTCAACATGATGAAAGTAAAAAAATGTCGCCATGGAAAAAATCTATACTTTTTTTACTCGTAGGTTCAGTCGATAAAGGTCGTAGTAGGTCAGCATGTTAGTCGTAGGTAATCGAGGGTAGTCGAAGGTAATCGAAGGTAGTTGAAGATAGTCTTAGATAGTCTTCATCATAGTCGAAGGGAGGTCGAAGGAGATCGAAGGAGGTCGTCTTCACTCTCCACTATTCGATGTCCAATTTTCCCGAAGTTAGTCGTAGCTAGTCTTCTACATAGTCGAAGGAGGTCTTCAACATGTCATTTTTTCAAACTCACTTAAACTCTTCTAAACTCGCCAATTAGGTTGCCGCAGTGGGACAGCCCCTTAACACTATCTTACACGCGCCAGGGACAACTTACACTTATACCAAGCCAATTTTACCTACAAACCTGTATGCCTGGAGTGTGGGAGGAAATAGAAGATCTTGGTGAAAACCCACGCAGGACATGGGGAGAACCTACAAACCCCGTGCAGACAGCACCCGTAGTCGGGATCGAACCAGGGTCTCTGGCGCTGCCGGCATTGTAAGACAGCAACTCTACCGCTGCGCCACTGTGCCACCAATAAATGTCAGTTCAGGAATGTCACCCAGCAAGTTTGAATGTCAGTTCTTGTGTTTTACTGGCGTGAGACCAATTCCCTCTCTCCCTGCTTTAAATCTGTGCTCTCATCAAGGCATGGACATGGAACGTACATGGTACGATGGACAAGAATGTTAAACCAATTTGTTTTCACGGATCAATGGCGCTGGGTTATTTTGTCAAGGAATCTGAAGGAATTTGATCACTGAAGCATCTCCAGTTCCACTTACACTGCAAAAAAAATAATATTTACATAGCAACTTGAAGAATGTCTCAAGCAGTAAAATTGCTAATAGGAAGCATACTCTTTCATGCCCCGTCTGTTGGCAGCTAGACTTTGAGATAATAATTATCCTATTCTGGTCTTCAAAAATTAGTAACAAATATTCCCCCTTGAGGGAGTAAAATGGGCAAGAAGGCAGAATGATTAATATTTGTACCGAATTAGTAAATGTTTTAATGTTTTTTATATCAGGGATAGATTAACAGTGCAGAATGCCGTCAAAAGTCATACTGTTGACTCCAACCCATTTCATAGTCAGCCTCATGTGTTAGTTGTTGCCACCTTATTGTGTGGTCATGTACTTCTGCTAGGATCTGAAAAAGAAAGTTCCTTATGTCCTCACGATACATAAAGATCCCACAGTACCCTGTAAAGATAAGGAGGATAGTTTAGAAACATAGAAACATAGAAAATAGGTGCAGTAAGAGGCCATTCGGCTCTTCAAGCCAGCACCACCATTCATTGTGATCATGGCTGATCATCCCCAATCAATAACCCGTGCCTGCCTTCTCCCCATATCCCTTAATTCCACTAGCCCCTAGAGCTCTATCTAACTCTCTCTTAAATCCATCCAGTGATTTGGCCTCCACTGCCCTCTGTGGCAGGGAATTCCACAAATTCACAACTCTCCAGGTGAAAATGTTCTTCTCACCTCAGTCTTAAATGGCCTCCCCTTTATTCTAAGACTGTGGCCCTTGGTTCTGGACTCGCCCAACATTGGGAATTTTTTTCCTGCATCTAGCTTGTCCAGTCCTTTTATAATTTTATATGTTTCTATAAGATCCCCCTCATCCTTCTAAACTCCAGTGAATACAAGCCTAGTCTTTTCAATCTTTCCTTATATGACAGTCTCGCCATCCCAGGGGTCAATCTCGTGAACCTACGCTGCACTGCCTCAATCACAAGGATGCCCTTCCTCAAATTAGGTGACCAACACTGTACACAATACTCCAGATGTGGTCTTACCAGAACCCTATACAACTGAGTTTAGTTTAGTTTATTTTGGAGATACAGCGCGGAAACACTGAACAGTCCACACAGAACAGCGATCCCCACACACCTGCACTACCCTACACACACTAGGGACAATTAACAATTTTACCAACGCCGATTAACCTACAAACCTGTACCTCTTTGGAGTGTGGGAGGAAACCGGAGCACCCGGAAAAAACCCACGCAGGTCACGGGGAGAATGTACAAACTGTACAGACAGCACCCATAGTCAGGGTCGAACCCTGGTCTCTGGCGCTGTAAGGCAGCAACTCTACCGTTGCGCCACCGTGCCGCCACTGTAGGATAGTTCACTGTAGGATACCTCAGCCGATGTTTATCACTCAACCAAATAGGCCAATCAAAAGGTTATTTGGCCAGGACTCGGCCGTTGGAGAGGTCTCGCAAACTAACCATGATTGCACTTGAGACCATCCAATATCTGGGAAGAAATTTGTGGGTCCTGAAGTTCTGGAAGTATTGCATATATACTCGGGGGGGGCGCTGTTCTGGCAGCAGCCATGTCAGCAGTGCGTCAGTTTTTTCAACTTTTTTTATTTTTTAGTATGTTTTAAAGTGTGTATTTAATGTTTTTTTGTGTGTTTTGTGTGGGGGGGTGGTGTGGGGGGGGGGGGGGGTAAGGGGGAAACCGTTTTGGTCGCCTCCTTCATGGAGAGGCGACTTTTCCAGGTCGCCTCCCCCGTGGCCTAACATCAAGGATCGGCGCGGCCTTTCCCGGAGACGTGCCCGGGGCTTCAGCGGCGGGCGCAGCGTGGACTCTCGGCGTGGAGCGGGTGAGCCCTCGCTGGAGGGGAGCGCTCTGTTTCGCTGGCCCGGGGCTGCCGGCAGCCTGAAGTCGCAGCCTGAAGCCACCGTCTGCAGAGCTCCAGCTGGTGCGGCGTCTACAGCCCGGGATCCCTCGTGGGGGACCCGGGAGAAGAAGAAACCATCACTGCCGGCCCGCGGCCAACTTCTACCGCGGGGCCGGCATGGACTCACCATCACCCCTGGAGGGGAGCTTCGACCGCCGGCCCTGCAGTCTGCGGTGCTTCTGGCTGCGGCGGAGACTTTAAATCTTGACCGCTGGCCTGCGGCCTACAACAATCTAAAGCCGCGGTCTCCGGTGAGGAAGAGCCGATCCTGGACTGACTCTGGACTCTGGTCCTGTCCACGGGGGGGGGGAAATGAAGGAGGATTGGCCAAATTTTTGTGCCTTCCACCACAGTGATGAATGCTGTGGTGGATGTTTGTGTTACATTTTGTGTGTTCTTTATTATTGTATCGCTGCTGACAACCCAATCCTTGCCGGGTCACTGCTCGTGCGGTCGACCGGTAGATGCAGAGAGTAGCTTTGAATGTTTGTCTCTTCGTTGATTGTGTCTCTTTTTTTTTTTTTAAAAAGCTACTGTAATGCGCCCTATTAAATTGCCCCTCGGGGATGAATAAAGTGCTTGATTGATTGATTGATAAATGCCTTATTTTAGTTTGGTTTGGAGATACAGTGTGGAAACAGGCCCTTCGGCCCACCGAGTCTGTACCGACCAGCGATCCCCGCACATTAACACCATCCTACACACACGGGGGACAATTTACAATTTTACCAATGCCAATTAATCTATAAACCTGTACGTCTTTGGAGTGTGGGAGGAATCTGGAGCACCCGGAGAAAACCCACGCGGTCACGGGGAGAACGTACAGACAACACCCGTAGTCGGGATCGAACCCAAGTCTCCGGCGCTACAAGCACTGTAAAGGGCCTGTCCCACCAGCATGCGACTGCATGCGGCGAGCACGACCAAACCAGAAGCGGGGGGCCGCGCGGAGGTCGAGTGATCCCGTACGAGTTGACGTAAAGTTCAAGCGAAGGCGTACACCGTCAACACGTTGTGTATGGTGTCAAGACGCTGCATACGACGTCGAGAAGCTGCGCACGACGTCGAGGCGGTGCGTACGGCCTTAACGTGGCTGCGGGCTGGCAAGCCGTTGCCGCACGTAATTTTTGGACAGTGTCATTTTTTCAGAGCCCTGCGCGATGTCGGGACCAGCTCCGCACAACGCCATATGGCTCCGGTGATCGAAGTGGGACCGGCCCCGTGAGGCCGTATGTCTCAAGCGACCACGTTAGGTCGCGCTTGCCGCATGCAGTCGCATGCTCGTGGGACAGGCCCTTAAGACAGCAACTCTACCGTTGTGCCACCGTGCCATCATTCTCTTCCAGAATATTCATAAATCTCTATTTGCCATAACCAAAACACCCCCTTAGAATTTAATGTTAAGTGACAGGTAGTAGATTTAAGGACAGATTAATTTCCAGGAGGTCTTGCTGATGAAAAGCTGGACCATGTGACACCTGCCTGACCTGAGCTGCTCTGACGTTGCAGGTGTTGCTGCTCCAGCTTAATTTAATGCTGCTTTAAAAACTTGTGACTTGTTGCATAGTGACTTGTTACATAGTTCCTTGTCGCACTGGATATGATGAGTGATAGGAATAAATGGAAGGCAATTTCGACAAATTGGACAATTTGTGCAGTAACAGAGACTATCTGTTACTGCACTTTCTTATCAAGTCCACATCACAAGATTAGAAATTGTTCAGCCAAAGCTGAACTCACTTCTCGGCATCTGCATACAATGGCGTCTTGCGCTTCTTGCGCTTCTTGTGCTTCGTGTGCGTGGTGGTGGAAAGATTGGTGGAAACAGGGTCGTGACGTGAACGCTCTTTCCTTGACCTCAGTTTAATAAATGATCCAACCTCATTCCCATTTACATAATGCGCCCCCTCTACATTCCAGCTATATTCAAGGTATTCACTGAATATTACATGCTGGTGAACATCAACTATGCAGAGGAAAGGGCTGAACATCAACTATGCAGAGGAAAGGGTCTGTCTCACTGTACGAGCTAATTCAAGAGCTCTCCTGAGTTAAAAAAAAATCAAACTTGTGGTAAGCACGTAGAATGTACGTAGCGGGTACGTCGGAGCTCGGGATGTCTCTTAGCGGCTCTTAACGCTAACGGCAGGTAGTCGGGAAACGCGGTAAGCTCTAGAAGACTTGTGAAGATTTTTCAACATGTTGAAAAATGTCCATGAGAGCTCTGAGTACCCACGAGCGACTATTACCGTAACTCTCCGAGTTTGAATCAGGGGAAACTCGGGAGAACTATTGAATTTGCTCATACTCGATCGGAAAAACACCTATGCCAGGATCCTCTTCATAGACTTCAGCTCCGCTTTCAACACAATCATCCCGCAGCAGCTGGTGGAGAAGTTGGAGCTGTTGGGGGTTGATGCTGGCACATGTAGCTGGGTCCTGAACTTCCTGTCGCAGCGGCAGCAGACAGTCAGGGTGGGCAGTAGGACATCAAAAACCATAGCCGTGAGCACTGGCTCACCCCAAGGCTGTGTCCTAAGCCCCCTGCTGTTTAGTCTGCTGACACACGACTGTACTGCCAGACTCAATAACAACTTCATCAGCAAGTTCGCTGATGAGACAACAGTAGTGGGTCTCATCAGTGACAACGATGAATCGGCGTACAGGATGGAGGTGGAGCTGCTCACAGGTTGGTGCAAATCCCACAACCTCATTCTTAACGTGGGAAAAACTAAGGAGATGGTGGTTGACTTCAGGAGGGCGGGGAAACATCACCATGCACCTCTGCACATCGACGGAGTCCACGGCCAACACCACAGCTCTGGTCAAGAGAGCCCAGCAGCGACTTCACCCCCTCCGAAGACTACAGAAAGCAGGCCTCCCCACCACACATCTACGGACTTTTTACAGGGGGACTGTCGAGAGCACACTGACATACGGCATCACTTCCTGGTTCGGGAGCTGCAAGGCGTACGAACGGCACCAACTGGACAGGATAGTGAAGACCGCAAGCAGGATTATTGGTGCTCCACTCCCCTTCCTGCTGGACATATACAAGAAGAGATGCATCAACAGAGCCATCTCCATCATCAAAGACCCTTACCACCCATCGCATGACTTTTTCACCATCCTCCCATCTGGGAAGAGGTACAGGAGCATCAGCTGCAAAACCAGCAGGATGCTCCTCAGCTTCTTCCCACAGGCTATAAGACTGTTAAATGAACTTTCCCCCCTGCCAAGTATCGCGCACAAACCCCCCACACTGCAGCAGAGCCACTGTTGTGCCGCTGCCGGTCGGAACGACTGTTGAATGTTATTGAATGTTATTAGAGGGTTGAATTGTTCATGACTGTATTTTTAATTTTAATTGCTATTTATTTTGTAACGAAAACTGAATGGACACTGGTTGAGAAACGTTTTTTTGTTTCCTCTGAGTATGCGAATACTCAGGAAATGACAATAAAGATTTACAATTACAATTACAATTACAATACTGTGGGACAGGCTTATTAGTCTGAATTATTTTACCTAAAAACAACTTTAAAAATCATTCGTACACTCAAATGAAAGTCACACCTGTAAGTACAAAAAGTGAAAGGGAAAAAAAACAGTTATGCACTTTCAAAATAATTTGGGCGGCACGTTGGCGTAGAGGTAGAGTTGTTGCCTCACCAGCGCCAGAGACCTGGGTTCGATCCTGACTTTGGGTGCTGTCTGTACAGTTTGTACGTTTCCCCGTTACCGGTGTGGGTTTCCTCCGGGTGCTCCAGTTTCCTCCCACACATTCCAGGAATGAGTGGGTTTGCATATAGTGAGCGTTTGACAGCACTGGGCCTCTACTTGCTGGAGTTTAGAAGGTTGAGGGGGGACCTCATTGACACTTACAGAATAATGAAAGGCATAGATAGGGTGGATGTGGAGAGGATGTTTTCAATGGTGGGAGAGTCCAAGACTTGAGGTCATCACCTCAGAATGAAAGGGTGCTCTTTTAGAAAGGTTAGGAGGAACTTCTTTAGTCAGAGGGTAGTTAATCTGTGGAACTCATTGCTGCAGAGGAGGCCAAGTCAGTGGATATTTTTATTTCTTGATTAGAACGGGTGTCAAGGGTTATGGGGAGAAGGAAAGGAAAATGGGATTAGGAGGCAGAGAACAGCCATGATTGAATGGCAGAGTAGGCGTGTTGGGCCGAATGGGCTTTTTCTACTCTTATAACTTGCGAACTTGTGAACTTGTGAACTCCAAAGACATACAGGGTTGTAGGTTAATTGGCTTTGTATAATTGTACATTGTCCCTAGTGTGTGTTGGTCAGTATTAGTGTAGACAGAAAAAGCTGGAGTAACTCAGCCGCAGTTCTCTGGGGAGAAGGAATGGGTCGAGACCCTTCTTCAGACTTTTAGTGTTAATGTATGCTGGTCGGCGCGGACTTGTTGGGCCGAAGGGCCTGTTTCTGCGTTGTATCTCTAAATAAAACTAAACTAACTTTAATATTTGAATTGTTAATTCACTATGGTGCGAAAATATTTCATACTGAGTTATGAATGACAATGATGGGGAGTAGTCACCAAATTATATGGATTGTGCGATTTAATATCTATATTACTAAAAGTCTGATCTTGACCACTTCCTGTTTTTCTGTATATTGAATTTAGAAAAAAACGCTGCCACTTATGGTTGTGATTTTTGGCCATCTTACTCAGAGTCCCCCTCCACTGCGCAAGACAAGAGGACTTTTCCCATCGATGAAAAATAAAAGAGTTATTAGTGTTTAAAAAATGTTGAGATTCTCTCTCATGAAGGCCACGCCCCTTCTGGAGGGACTATATAACCCGGAAGTGTGGAGATGCCTCAGTTCTCTGCAAGATGGGAGAACGAGAGGTTGTAATTCACAGTCTGAGCTGTAAATAACACTGAACACATGTCTACTAAACTGTGAGTGGTTTTACTGACTTGTCAGTGCCCTGAAAATGAGGTTTTAAAATGCAAAATAATGTTTTGGTTTGAAAGTGCTAAAGATGCGTTGCCTTTGGTTTTGATAGGGCTAAAGCGAGCTGGGTAGCCTTTGGTTTTGAAAGTGCTAAAGCAAGCTGCCTTGCCTAATTAGAGTTGCCTTGCCAAATTAGAGCTGCCTTGCCTAATTAGAGCTCAATTGCCTTCGATATAATTAAAAGTCTAATCTTGACCGCTTCCTGTTTGCTCTTTATATTGATTTTAGTAAAAAAAACTCTACCATGTACGGCTGTGATTTTTGACCATCTTACTCAGTCCCCCTCCGCTCATCAGGTGCCGAGGATTTTTCCCATCGATGAAAAATAAAAGAGTTATCAGTGTTTAAAAAATGTTGAGATTCTCTCTTCTGAAGGCACTATAAAACCCGGAAGTGTGGAGGTGCCTCAGTTCTCAGCAAAATGGGGGAGCGAGAGATCACAATTCTCAGTCTGGGCTGTGAATAACACTGAACACATGTCTACTAAACTGTGAGTAGTATTACTGACCTGTCAGTGTCATTACTGTGGTTTGAAAATGTAGTTTGAAAATGCAAAAGTGTGTTTTGGTTTGAAAGTGCTGAAGATGTGTTGCCTTTGTTTTTGAAAGTGCTAAAGCGAGCTGCCTTGCCTTTGGTTTTGAAAGTGCTAAAGCGAGCTGCTTTGCCTAATTAGAGCTGCCTTGCCTTGCCTTGCCTTGCCTTGCCTTTTATATAATTAAAAGTCTAATCTTGACCATTTCCTGTGCTTTATATTGAATTTATTAAAAACACTACCATGTACAACTGTGATTTTTGGCCATCTTACTCAGAGTCTCCCTCCGCTCATCAGGTGCTGTGGATTTTTCCCATCGATGAAAAATAAAAGAGTTATTAGTGTTTAAAAAAGGTTGAGATTCTCTCTCTCCTGTCAATCACACCATGAAGGTCATGCCCCTTTTCGTGGGAGGGGGGAGGGACTATAAATCCCGGAAGTGTGGGCGTGGCTCAGTCTCTATAAGATGGGAGAGGGAGAGGTCACGACTCGCTGTCTTTAGTGGCCTTGCATCCTGCTTGAAATGGTATGAAACTGCACTTGAATTTGATGCCCTTGCACCCTGCTTGAAATGGAATTTCAAGGAATAGCCTTGAGTCAACTGCCAGCTCACCAGCCATGAGTGAGTGAGCTGCCAGCACAACAGGTTTGAGTGACTGAGCCGCCAGCCCAATAATCCATTCGGTCCACAATGTCTATTCTAGCCCTATGGAAATCAGTCCCTTCAATGCACAACACCCATACTAGCACTCCAGAAAGCCCCCCTCCCCCCCCACACTGGCCACCAATATTGGAATTGGTGGAGAGGTGGAATATTACGTTGGGGGACCAGCCCTCCCATGAGAACATGGGACCCAATGGGTCCCACTTAGTCTAGTTATTAATATAATTGAATTCCTTGTTTAAATGTCAAAATGTAAGGTGTTTACCTTCATCTTTACGTGACAGTGAATTGTCAGCAACCTTGCATCCCTCCAGACTTTAACTCGCATGGCCTCTGATGCATGAACAGCTAAGATGTAAGATGATTGCTTATTTTTCGCTGTGCAGGAGACATGTACTTAAGAAATACTTCAACATATATTCACGAAACGTTAAAACTGACAACAAAAAAAGGAGTAAGGTACCAATTTGAAATCTTGACAGTCATCATCAATTAGCTGTGCGTAAATGAAAGAATTATTTCTGAAGTTGTTAATATTCAATTGGATCCCGATCCAAAATTAATAATATTGGGAATATCAGAACAAAGTATAAAACTTACAACAAATCAAAGACATTTTCTTGATTACAGTATAATAACTGGGAAAAAATGTAATACTAAAATTTTGGAAAAACCCAACAGCCCCCACAATTAAATTGTGGATTATAGAAATGTCTGAGACCTTACACTTGGAAAAAATTAGACTTGTCTTAACTGACAAATCAGAACTATTTGCTAGAATATGGTCTCCATTTATTGATTGGTTCAACACAGAAACTGGACTGAAACCTGAGCTCAGGATTGGATGAATAACTATGCCTTATAATTTACGGACCTATCTCCAAAATTGTTATTGGTAATTTTCTTTGTTTGTTTTTATTGGGTTTTTTTAATCCTTTTTTTTGTCCCTCCCTCTCTGTTAGTTTATAGACCTTTCTTTTCAGTTCCATCTTTCAAAAAATTCTATAAAAAGAACAGAAGCTTTGTATGAATGTAATTGATAAACAAACCATGTTGCTATTATGTGTTTATGCTTCTAATAAAAATATAATTATTTTTTTTAAAAAATAAGACTGATTTGCAAATCACGTGGGATGGAGAAGGTTACTGGGTTCCCCCGTGACTGCTGCATGGGAGAGAGACGCCTTGGTGTTTGTCCTGCCTATTATTGACTTGGATGTGAATGTAGGAGGGATGATTTGTAAGTACCAGGATGGCACAAACATTGGCGGTGCTGTGGATAGCAAGAAAGGTGGTATGAAGCTACAGCAGGATATAGAACAGATGGAATTTTGGTTGGATCATTGACAAATGGAAAGCCAGTGCGAGGTGTTGCTTGTTGAGACATTGTGGCGTTAGGGGAACAAAGCCAGGTTCAGCAGTGACCACACCGACACTCACAGTAAGGTGAACTCATGTGATATGTTTTATTTACAGTGGGAAGAACGGCCAGGACCACATGGAGGCGCTGTCCCTCACCGTCAAGCCACATGTCCAGTGGTGCTAGCGATCTCCGGCTAGTCCCTGCAGCTCAAGGTTACAAGGTTAATTCCCGGGATGGCGGGACTGTCATATGCTGAGAGAATGGAGCGGCTGGGATTGTACACTCTGGAGTTCAGAAGGATGAGAGGATATCTCATTGAAACATATAAGATTGTAAAGGGTTTGGACACGCAAGAGGCAGGAAACATGTTCCCGATGTTGGGGGAGTCCAGAACCAGGGGCCACAATTTAAGAATAAGGAGTAAACCATTTAGAACGGAGACGAGGAAACACTTTTTCTCACAGAGAGTGGTGAATCTGTGGAATTCTCTGCCTCAGAGGGCGGTGGAGGCAGGTTCTCTGGATGCTTTCAAGAGAGAGCTAGATGGGGCTTTTAAAAATAGCGGTCAGGAGATATGAAGAGAAGGTAGGAACTGGGGTACTGAGTGGGGATAATCAGCCATGATCACATTGAATGGCAGTGCTGGCTCGAAGAGCCGAATGGCCTATGCCTGCACCTATTGTATATTGTATGTCTATTCTCTATTGTCTCGTGTCAAAGGAGGAGGCCCTTGGCTCCCCTTCTCTCTCCCTCTCCCTCTCCCTCTCCCTCTCCCTCTCCCTCTCCCTCTCCCTCTCCCTCTCCCTCTCCCCTCTCCCTCTCCCCTCTCCCTCTCTCCTCTCCCTCTCCCTCTCCTATTTCTCTCTCCCTCTCCTATTTCTCTCTATTTCTCTCCCTCTTCTATTTCTCTCTCCCTCTTCTATTTCTCTCTATTTCTCTCCCTCTTCTATTTCTCTCTCCCTCTTCTATTTCTCTCTATTTCTCTCCCTCTTCTATTTCTCTCTATTTCTCTCCCTCTTCTATTTCTCTCTATTTCTCTCCCTCTTCTATTTCTCTCTATTTCTCTCCCTCTTCTATTTCTCTCTATTTCTCTCCCTCTTCTATTTCTCTCTATTTCTCTCCCTCTTCTATTTCTCTCTATTTCTCTCCCTCTCTTCTCTATTTCTCTCCTCTCTCTCCCTCTCCCTCTTTTAGGTTAAACCCTCGCATGTTAATTTGTGTTATGTGTGTGTCTTATTGTTTTTATAATCTAATCTAATCTCTCTCTCTCTCTCTCTCTATCTCTCTCTCTCTGTCTCTCTCTCTCTATTTCTCTCTATTTCTCTCTCTCTCTCTATATATATATATATATATATATATATATTTTTTTTTCTCTCTCTCTCCCCACTCTTTTTTTTTCATTTTTCAAAAACTTTATTCGACAGAATCATATGATACAACACATCAAAACATAATCAGAAATTACACTATAACAAATAATCATTATAGTACGACAGTGCATTCATTGTTTACAATACTCTCTACCCTACGCGGTGACTAGCGCCCACGGAGGGCCTCCGGAGTCCCCGTGGACACCGCGTGTTCCCTCTCCAGGGACACACGTGCACGGACGCAGGCCCGATAGAGGGGCAGGCAGCCGACTCTAGCCTGACCATCGACCGTCCGTTGCCTAGACCCACGAAGGGCCATCTTGGCCAGGCCCAGGAGCAAACCAACAGGGAAGTCCCACCCACCCACTTGGCTCTCCCCACACCCTGCCTTGTGCCCAAACACTAGAAACTTGGACCAGAATTGCAAGAATTGCAGAATTGGACCTAAAATGCAACCTGAATTTGAGGAACAACCTCTTCAGATATTGGTACAGGGGCAGTAGCCTCTCACACTCCATATAAGCGTGGAACACGGTCTCTTCCTCGCCGCAGAAAATACAGGCGCCCAGGGAGCCCGTGAACCGACTCAAAAGTTTATAACACGTCACCGCTCTGTGCAACATTCTACATCCCAGGTCCCCAATGTAAAGGGAGACAACTCCCTTGTAGAGAGACCTCCACTGGAGACCGGCCCCGCCTTCAGGTGGTAACACGGACCGCCAAGGTGTGTCGGGACGGAAGACGAAGGCAAGGAGGTGCAGAATGTGCAGGAACATTCTGTACAGTGCGCGCCTCTTCGCAACACGAAACGGCACGCTGGGCATCTCGGAAAGTTGACTCGAGTTGTGTGGAGCCGGTGCCTGAGAAATATCCTGGAGCCTCGGCACGATGAGCAAATCCGACGGAGCGGGAGTAAGCTCAGTCAGAACCAATCTGCCTCTCCTCGACACCCAACATGACAGGGTGAGGTACAGCCACCCCCACAGCCACAACACCCCCCTACCCTCGCTGGCTGAAAACACCAAATTCCTCACTCTTAGCTCATTCCGGTAGAAACTAGGCAAACCAGGAGCTGCAAGACCCCCTTAGGCAACGACCCCGACAGAAAAAAAATACATGGCCAGAACGTGCCATCTGGGGCGGTTCACTACATGCATATACCTCTGCAGAGTCCTGTGATGGAGAGCCACCACCTGGGTATGCACACATACCAAGGACTGGCTGCCCTCCTCTAACAGGAGACTCAGGACCGCTGCGGAGACCCAGTGCTTCATATCTCCCCAGAAGTAATCCACCAGCTTCCTCTGTAATGCAGTTGCAAAGATAGAGGTTGGGACAAGAGTAGCCAGCCAGTAACGTAACATGGAGGCCACCAGCTGATTTATAACCAGCACCCTACTCTGGGAAGAAAGAACTCTAAGCAGGCCTGACCAGCACCCCAACTGGGCGACGACCTTTGTCTCTCCAGCTCCAGCCAGTTCGCCGGCCAAGCATCCTCAGTGCGACTCGGGTAAACCTCCAGATAGAGGAGGTGTGTGGTGCTCCACGCATACATTGTCATATCCTCTGGCAGGGTGTCTACCTGCCACTGACCCACTAAATGTCCAGAACACTTACTCCAGTTAACCCTGGCAGATGATGCAGCCGAGAAAACCTTCTGGCCGTCATGCATCCTCCACAGGTCACCAAGGTCAATGAGCTTCGGGTTCAACTCAACAGCTGTCGTGCTGGTCGCCGCAGAAGCTGGTCGTCTGCAGGCTGCTCACTCCCCGCCCATTCAGCTTTTTATTCTCCTCGCCGCCATTATTGACAGTGGGTTCCAGAAGCGGCGGAGTTTACGATTTTGAAACCTTCACAACTTTTGTACTATTTCACCGATCGGAACAAAACTCATTTGACTTGCAGCAGAGGATAATGGTGAGAAGGTGGCGAAAAATCGTATCGCTATGGGGGATCGTTTTTGTGCAAATCTAATTACAATGCAGACAAGTGGTCAAGATGAGAGTTTTAGTAATTGTATAGATGGATATATTTCTATATAAATTTATATATCCATTTATTAATATATAAATACACAGTACATAAATACACATATTTGTACAGCATATATACTGTAAATACATCAGTGAACAATGATATTGAGGTATTTTTGAGAATATTGTTGATGTAGTTTGATGGTCATTGTTATGGGCTTGTCCCACTTGCCTATGTTTTTAGGCATCTGCCGGCGACTGTCATAGTTGTAGCCGGTCGCCGAACAACCTACGACAGCACCTACATCAAGCTGCGCTCATTGGTGTCAAACCCACTGACGCAGAAAAAGGTTCAACATGTTGAAAATTTAGCGGCGACCAGAAAGACGCCACGAATTTTGCGCGACTGAGGAGACCACTCCTGGTGAACACCGGCGACAAACTAGTTGCCTGCAGTTGCCTTAAAAATCACCTAAGGCCCATTATGCCTCCCAGTTTATGTCTGTGAATTCAGGATTTATAGAACTCTACTGTCGAAATTTATAATAAAAGATTGATTAAAAACATAGAAACATAGAAACATAGAAAATAGGTGCAGGAGGAGGGCATTCGGCCCTTCGAGCCAGCACCGCCATTCATTATGATCATGGCTGATCGTCCCCTATCAATAACCCGTGCCTGCCTTCTCCCCATATCCCTTGATTCCACTAGCCCCTAGAGCTCTCTCTAACTCTCTGTTAAATCCATCCAGTGACTTGGCCTCCACTGCCCTCTGTGGCAGGGAATTCCACAAATTCACAACTCTCTGGGTGAAAGAGTATTTTCGCACCTCAGTCTCACACATTGCCTGCTCAACTGGATTGATTTGACGTGTACTTTGTAACAAGAGCAGAGGTGTCAACTGCAATTTATTTGGGCAGAATTATCAGGATAATTGTTAGTTCTCGAGTCCAGTGGAAAATATAGTTCAAACAACTAGCATCATGGTAGTTGATCCAAAAACGTTAAAAATACGTTGCATATTGTCCGCCCTCTCATTTGTTTTCCCTTCCGTTTTCAGCGGTGTACAGTGACACTGCTAAACCCAGCAACGAAGCAACTGACTGGTTAATTCATTTGCTGATTATATTGTTCAAGGTGACAGGGATTGATTGATTACATTATTTCTGTTGTTCCTATCTTCCATTTACTACATATGTTGCAGAAATGACCCCACTTTTATGCTGTTGCACATTCAGCTGTTGCAAACCAGCAGAGATTATTTCTAAATAGATTCTCTAAATTGCCTTTGCTGTGTTGTTTAACATATACACTGCTTCATTGTAAGTTCTTCCCTGGCTATATCCTCACCCTGATACAATGAGTTAGTCAGCATCTAAGCCCCATGGAGTTCTTACTTCATATTTCCTCCATATTTGCCAAATGATCCCTTGATGGCGATTTGGAACTGCAGAGAGGAAGGAACTGCAGATGTTGGTTTACACTGAAGATGCTGGAGTAACTCAGCAGGACAGGCAGCATCTTTGGAGAGAAGGAATGGGTGATGTTTCGGGTCGAGACCCTTCTTCAGACTCTGAAGTGCTCTGAAGGAGAGTCTTAACCCGAAACGTCACCCATTCCTTCTCTCCAGAGATGCTGACTGCCCCGCTGAGTTGTATTCCAGTATTTCGTGTCCATCTTCAGTATCTCTGTTTCCTGCCTTGAGTTAGTTAGGGGCTCTGAAAATAATGGTGCATACTGCCATCTGGTGTTCTGTCCACATTATAGTGGCACTGAATCAGAATTCCAATCTGGATAGTTTGTGTCAAAGCATCATTGTGTCATTGGGCATACATTATTTCAACACAGGAACGGGTCCTTTTGTCCACAGTGTGTGTGCCAAATGGGATGACAATTATTCCACACCTCAGCTTGCACACGATCTGTGTCACTCCATTCCCTGCCCGTTCATGTGTTTGTCCTAATGCCTCTTTAACGCCACTATCTTATTTGCTACCTGCCTGTTCTAGCCACCAAACACTCTCTGTGTAAAATCCTGCCTTGCAAATCTCCTTTCAGCATTCCCCTCTCGCCGTCAAGAGTGAAAAGGCAAGAGTCAAGAAAGTTCAATTATCACATGTATGGAAAATGGAGCAATGAAATTCTTACTTGCAGCAGCATAACAGGTCCGTATACACAGCTCTCACAGATATCATTTAAAAAACACAATATTATTGCAAAAGGCCTGAAGCCCTTAATGCATCCAAGACAGTTCATGTTTCAGTGTTGAAGAGTCTGATGGGTTTTAGGAAGCTGTTCTTTGAACCTGGAGATCATGGTTTTCAGACTCCTATACCTTCTTACCGAAGACAGGAATAAAGTTAGAGTGTGTGGCCACCAGGGTGGAATGGTCCTTAATGATGCTGGCTGCCTTTTTAACAAGAGACAATAGTCAATAGGTGCAGGAGTAGGCCATTCTGCCCTTCGAGCCAGCATTGCCATTCAATATGATCATGGCTGATCATCCACGATCAGTACCCCGTTCCTGCCTTCTCCCCATAACCCCTGACTCCGCTATTTTTAAGAGCCCTATCTAGCTCTCTATTGAAAGCATCCAGAGAGCCTGCATCCATCACCCTCTGAGGCAGAGAATTCCACAGACTCACCACGTTCTGTGAGAAAAAGTGTTTCCACGTCTCCGTTCTAAATGGCTTACTCCTTATTCTTAAACTGTGGCCCCTGGTTCTGGACTCCCCCTACATCAGGAACATGTTTCCTGCCTCAAGTGTGTCCAAGCCCTTAACAATCTTATATTTCAATGAGAAACCCTCTCATCCTTCTGAACTCCAGAGTGTACAAGCCCAGTTGTTCCATTTTCTCAGCGTATGACAGTCCCGCCATCCCGGGAATTAACCTTGTAAACCTACGCTGCACTCCCTCAATAGCAAGAATGTCCTTCCTCATATTAGTGGATCATTTTGAGGTGGAGTTTCCGATAGACCCTTCGATAGTGGGAGGTCAGTAACCGTGAAGGACCAGGTGACCACCTTTCATAATCTCTTTCAACCCTGGCCGTTTGGGTTGTCGAACCAGGCCGGGATGCAACCAGTCAATGTGCTTTCTACTGTACACCTGTAAGTGTTCAAGAGAGTCTTTGTCAACGTCCTGAATCTCTTCGTTTTTAAAGATTAAAAAAGATTGAAGTTTTATTCGTCACATTGCACATAAAGTGCAAGTCAAATGAATTTGTCAGCAGCGATACAATTATAAAGAACACACAATACACAATTGAAATTTGACACAAACATCCACCACAGCATTCATCACTATGGTGGAAGGCACAGAAATTGGCCAGTCCTCCTCCATTCCCCCCCGTGGTCGGGACCTCAACCCTCCGCAGCCGTTGCTGTGGGCGTCCAGATGATAAAGGACAAGGTAAAAAGTCAAGGTAAGTCCAGGATTGGCTCTTCCCCACCGGAGACCGCAGCTTCAGGTTGGTGTAGGCCGCAGGCAGAAGATTTAAAGTTCGCGCCGGAGCCAGAAACACCGCAGACCGCAGGGCCGGCGGTCGAAGCTCCCCTCCAGGGATGATGGTAAGTCGTCACCGCGCCCGCTGTAGAAGTTGGCCGCGGGCCGGCAGTGACGGCTTCTTCTTCCACCGGGTCCCCCACGAGGGGTCCCGGGCTGCAGACGCCACGCCAGCTGGAACTCTGCAGACCACGGCTTCAGGCTGCCGGTTGCCGCGCGCCAGCGAAACGGTGTGCTCCCCTCCGGCGAGCCCCAGCGAGGGCTCGCCCGCTCCACGCCGAGAGTCCGCACTGCGCCCGCCACTGGAGCCTCAGTCGCGTCTCCAGGAAAGGCCGCGCCGATCTTCGTTGTTAAGCCATGGGGGAGGCGACCTGGAAAAAGTCGCCTCTCCATGGAGGAGGCGACCAAAGTGGTTTCCCCCCTCATCCCCCCCCCCCCCCCCCCCACCACCCCCCCCACACAAACACACAAAGAAACATCAAAAGCATACTGTAAAACATACTAAAAAAACAAAGAAAGTAGGAAAAAAAACAGACACGCTGCTGACAGGGCGCCAGCTTGCAGCGCCCCCACCGACCAATTAAGAATGAACTGCAGATGCTGGAAAATCGAAGGTACACAAAAATGCTGGAGAAACTCAGCGGGTGCATCAGCATGTATGGAGCGAAGGAAATAGGCAATGTTTCGGGCCGAAACATTGCCTATTTCCTTCGCTCCATAGATGCTGCTGCACCTGCTGAGTTTCTCCAGCATTTTTGTGTCCATCCTGAATCTCTTCAATCTTTTAAAGATGTTGAGGCATTAAATCGGAAAACTATGAGCTCTGTGACGCTTCCATCCTATGAAGAAGAATGACTGACTGCCTATCCTATCTCTGCTTCCAATACTTTTATATATTTCTATCAAGTCTCCCCTGGGGTCAAGGAAAGAGCGTTCACATTCCCTAATGTTTCACCAATCTGTGATAAATGCCTGTGTCAAGAAGCTACCATAGCGCACTCTTTTGTTTTTTGTACAAAAATCCAAAAATTCTGGTAAGAAATATTTGATATTTTTTCAAAATTGATCAAAATAAAACTGGTACCAAAACCAGAATGGATTATCTTCGGAATATCGGAAGGTAACCCTGAACTAAACGTGTTTCAGAAGAATTTATTTAATTACGGGCTAATAATGGGAAAAAAGCATACTTAAATTCTGGAAAAATGCGCCCACACCAACAATAAAAATGTGGATATCAAATATGTTTGAAACATTACATCTGGAAGAGATGAGATTCCTCTTAGCAGGTAAAGCAGACCAATTCCAAAAGACGTGGTCTATGTTTCTGGACCTATTACAAGTATGAGGTGCAATAGTAATTTAAATAAATAAATAAATAAATAAGTGGTATCAGGACCTGGTAACGGGAGGTAAAACAACAAAAACAGACTTGGTTGGTAGTCCCCTTTCTGCGGAGTTTAATGTTATAATAGAGCGATTGTTCCTATTTTCTCTTTCTTTCTTTTCTAGGATCTATTTTCTCACTTTACTTCTCTAACTTCTTTTCTAAGGGGCTTTCTTTTCCCAACACTCTTGCACTTCACGACTCTCGCGCACTTTCTTTACTTTCCTTACTTCTATCTTTTTCTTAAAGCTCAAAAAAAAATGAAGCGGTACAAAAAATGTATTAAGATATATGTGTTGTGTAGTATTGTAATTTACCGTACTTCTAATAAAAATAAAATTAAAAAAAAAAAAAAAAAAAAAAAGGAAAGAGCGTTCACGTCATGGCCCTGTTTCCACCAATCTTTCCACCACCAGGCACAAGAAACGCAAGCAGCAACAAGACAGACACCATTGTGTGCAGATGCCGAGAAGTGATTTCAGCTCTGGCTGAACAACTTCTAATCTTGTGTGTGGGCTCGATAAGAAGAAGAAGAGGTCTGCCCTCAGAATCCAAAACTCTCCTTTTATCTATTACCCGCTAATCCTGGCCACATCCTCGTCAACTGCTACTGTACCACTTCCAAAGCCTCCGCATCTTTCCTGCACTGCAGTAACCAGAACTACATAAAGACTCCAAATGTGCCCTATGTTTTATACAGATGCATCTTTAATACTGAATGCACCAAACCAATGAAGGCAAAATGTGCTGTGTACCTTAATTAGCACCCCATTCAGTTGGCTTGCTACTATTAGAAAGCAATGGACCTGCATCCTAAGATCACTCTGTACATCACTGCTCCTCAAGGTCCTATCATTTTCCCTTCCCGTACACTTTCCCCTCACATCTGATATTCCCACTGCAATGTTTCATACTTGTCCAGATTAAGCTCCAATCTGCATTAAATTCCCCCATATTTCCACTGGTCTATAATCTAGTAAACCTTTTGATAACGTTTCTGGTTCTTTACAATTCCTTCAGTTTTTGTATCATCTGCAACTACATTCTCATCCAAACTATTTATATATAGAACAAACAGAGGGGTCAGCACTGATCCTTGGGGAACACTGAAGCATAGAAATATAGAAAATAAGTGCAAGAGTAGGCCATTTGGCCCTTCGAGCCAGCACCGCCATTCAATATGATCATGGCTGATCATCCACAACCATTTCTCCCCTTATTTCTTGCTTCCATTAGCCCCAAGAGCTACAGTAAGAGTAAATCTAACTCTCACTTGAAAACATCCAGTGAATTGGCCTCCACTGCCTTCTATGGCAGAGAATTCCACAGATTCATAACTCTCTGGGTGAAAAAGTGTTTCCTCATCTCAGTCTTAAGTGGCCTACCCCTTATTCTTACACTGTGGCCCCTGGTTCTGGACTCCCCCAACATGGGGAACATTTTTCCTGCTAATAATGTTCCTGATAATGATGTTTCTGATCTAGCACTGATGTTTTCCATTGTGATCCTTCACATACCATAAGGTCATATGAGTTGGAGCAAAAATAGGCCATTTGGCCCATCTAGTCAACTCCGCCATTCATTCATGGCTGATCTTTCTCTCCCTTCTAACCCAATTCTCCTGCACTTTCCCTATAACCTCTGACACTCGCACTAATCAACAATTTATCTATCTCTGCCTTAAATATACCCACTGACATGGCCTCCACAGCCTTCTGTGGCAAATAATTACACAGATTCGCCACCCTCTGACTGAGATAATCCTCCACATCTCCTTCCTAAAGGAACATCCTTTAATTCTGAGGCTGTGATCCAAGACTCCCCCACTAGTGGAGACATCCTCTTCACATCCAGACCTGCTTCTGCTACCACTCCTGCTGATCTACATCTTGTGCCTCTGGTTCTTCCCCCCACCCCATCCCCCCCCCCCCCCCCCCCCCCCCCCCCCCCCCCCCCCCCGCCTCTCTCCCCTCCTTTAACATTTTCATGAGCGTTTGATGGCATTGGGCCTGTGCTAGCTGGAGTTTAGAAGGATGAGGTGGGTCTCATTGGGACATACAGAATAGTGAAAGGCTTGAATAGAGTGGACGTGAAGAGGATGTTTCCACTAGTGGGAGAGTCTAGAACTAGAGGTCACAGCCTCAGAATTAAAGGATGCCCCTTTAGGAAGGAGATCAGGAGGAATTTCAGAAAGATCATGAGGAATTAGGAAGCTTAATCAGCAGACAGTCTGAAGAATCCAAAACATTACCCATTCCTTCCCTCCAGAGGTGCTGCCTGTCACGGAAGGTCTGTAATTAAAAGCTTTCGAAAGCAGTGCTGTTGACCACATTGCACATCAGCAGGTCCATGTACAATGATGTTACTAGAAACCCTCTGGGAACAGGCTGATCTCACTTGGACATTCCCATGTGCGTGCCATATGGTATTCGGCCATCACTGATCATCCCTTCACTCCTGGTCTAAAGCTTCCTGCAGTGAAATGTTGCTAATGGACTGACCACTGAGAGATCCAACAATCTATACTGCCCAGCATTTGCAACAAACAACTTGTTGCAGTGTGTAATTGGTATCATAACTAACTGAAGGTGTCATATGCTGCTTTCCCAAGGCAACTCAACAACAGTTCCTCTATGCAATAGTATATAAATAGTATATACTTTATACTTTTGTAAATTGAAGAAGCACTGCCCATGTTCTTCTGTTTGTAATAGAAAGAGGTAACCATTTGTGCTTACACCTTATCCACTTTTCATGGTTTTCAACAACATACCTCCTTATTGCTAACCCACCGTGTTAGTCACCGTCATACAGCACGCCACAAGGCCATTCAGCCCACTCAGTCCATGTTGACCACCAGCTATTCATTTACGCTAACATTTTCTTCTCACCCCATACCCTACCTCGGCACAGGGGACAATTGGTACAAATGGTGTGGCGCCACCTGGTGGTTAGGCCACATACTGTGCGAACCCTCGGCACTAGGGCTGGC
This sequence comes from Leucoraja erinaceus, assembly GCF_028641065.1. Classification (NCBI taxonomy): domain Eukaryota; kingdom Metazoa; phylum Chordata; class Chondrichthyes; order Rajiformes; family Rajidae; genus Leucoraja; species Leucoraja erinaceus. The sequence continues at coordinate 9,189 of NW_026576151.1, read as the reverse complement.
AAGGTCACGTGACTGAGTTTGGCGGGAAGGAGTCGTCATGTGGTTGAGGGGTGTGCCCTGATATATATATAGAACTCTGGGAACCCTCCCCAGTCACGTGTGTGCTGTTCTCTGTATTACCTGAATAAAGATCACTTTGATTCACAACGTGTGGCTTGCTATAGCGGTCGCTTAATCTACCAACTTGCGAGGTGTGGCATAATTGTGGAAGAAACATAATAATGAGGGGCATAAATAAGATAGATACAAATGGAAAATTATACCTAGTAGAGGTACCTACAACTTGAGGCTATACCTTTAAGGCCCTGTCCCACTTACGTGTCCTTGGCACGCAAATTACAGGCCCATTAGGGTACGGGGAAGATGGGATTGCATCATCAAGTCACAGAGCATGGAAACAAACTTAACTCATCGTGACCGCTCGCATTGATCAGTGGACACCCATCTGTATTAAACCTATATTCCAGCACGTGTCCCATAGATTCCAATCCCCGGACTTCAAATGTTCACCCTTGTGGTGTCATCCGCAAATTTAATAATGGAGTTTGCGGAGTGGATGGGAGTGCAGTTGTAAGTGTACAGAGGGGTAGAGGAGTGGACTCAGCACACAGCCCTGTGGAGAACCAGTGCTGAGGGTGAGGGTGGAGGAGCAGTAGGGGCCCATTTTTACTGTTTGCGGGTGGTTAGTGAGGAAGTCCTTTATCCAGGCGCAGGGGAGAAGTCAAAGTCCGACAGCTTGTTGACATGTTTTATGTCACAGAAAATTGACCAAAAGAGAACATCGCCTCCGAGGCAGAGACAGTGAAAAAGATCAGTGGAAAAAAATCATGAAGTTGATAAAGAACAGAGGAAGAGGGAAGAGGGAAGAGATACAGTTGGTCAGAATTGTGGAAAGAGTAAGCGTTTCTGGTGAGATAAAATAAAACAGAAGATAGACACAAAAAGATGGAGTAACAGGCAGCGTCACTGGAGAGAAGGAACGGGTGACATAGAAACATAGAAATATAGAAATTAGGTGCATGAGTAGGCCATTCGGCCCTTCGAGCCTGCACCGCCATTCAATATAATCATGGCTGATCATCCAACTCAGTATCCCGTACCTGCCTTCTCTCCATACCCTCTGATCCCCTTAGCCACAAGGGCCACATCTAACACATTTTGGGTCGAGACCCTTCCAGTCGAGACTGGAAAATGAGAATAAAACAGAAATGTATTTAGTAATTGAGTGCAGATTGTGTGCCAAGTGAGCCTGAATGGTTATGATGGAGAATCGGAGACAGCAGAGCGAGGAGGCCCGCTACAGGCAACCGTTGAGATCGTAGGGTGATGCTGACAGTGTAGGCGGACCGTCGAGAACAAGGGGGGGGGAGATGGTCGGGGGTCCGTAAAGTGTTTAAGGAGACCACCACGAGCATTGTCGTACAAACATTTAATTTTTTAATTTATATAATTACTATATTCTGTGAGTAACACTAGTTACTGCCTACTATTTAGAAAAGGGTTCCTTTATTCCTGCTCATTGTTTCCTATCTACCAACCAGTGCTCTATCCATGTTTGTACATTACCCCCAACCAGCATCTCCTCCAATGTCATCTATTGCATCCACTGCTCTAGGTGTCAACTGCTCTACATCGGTGAAACCAAGCGTAGGATCGGCGATCATTTCGCCCAACACCCTCGCTCTGTTTGCAATAACCAACCTGATCTCCCGGTGGCTCAGCACTTCAACTCCCCCTCCCATTCCGAATCCGACCTTTCTCTCCACAGCCTCTTCTGTTGTCAGAGAAAGGCCCAGCGTAAATTGAAGGATCAGCACTTCATATTTCGGTTGGGTAGTTTACACCCCAGCAGTATAAACATTGGCTACTCCAATTTCAGATAGTCCTTGCCTTTCTTTCTCCCTCCTTCCCCTCCCCTTCCCACCTCTCCTACAGCCTACTGTTTTCCACCTCTTCCTTTCTTTTTCCTGCCCCCCCACATCAGTCTGAAGAAGGGTCTCGACCCGAAACGTCGCCTATTCCTTCTCTCTGTAGATGCTGCCTCACCCGCTGAGTTTCTTCAGGATTTTTGTCTACCCCCAATGTTATGTGTTTTAATCTTGTACGCTAATCTCTTTTCTAGGTCACGCTCCAAATACACTACTTCAACTGGTTCTCCCCATCCACTCTCTCATGAGTTACATCGTCAAAATGCTCCAGTAAAATTGTCATGCAGTGTGTCCCTTGCATAAATCCCTATCACTAATATTGAGTGACTTTGTCACTGTTTTCCAAATGCTGTGGTCGTACACCATTAGAAATCCAAAGCAGTCTTAAGGGCCTGTCCCACTGCATGGTGCAGGGTGACGTAGGCAGTGACGTGCGGTTGCGCGCGGGACCCCAGGATTTTGGGATGTACAAAATCTTCGCACGCCATCTGCGTGACGCGCAAATGGTGCCCAAGTGGGACAGGCCCTTTACCAAAGTCACAATGATGCGCATTGGCATGGTTTCTTTGAACAGTTCATAGCATTAAAAAATAGGCACAGAAATGAAATATGCTATACAAATAATTCATAATAAAGATAGGATATATAGATGCCTCTGAGTACTTTGGATCTGTGTTTTCTCCTTTGAAATAATTGCATAGAGTTTTATGTTGTTTTCCACCTCATCAATCAGATTTTAATAGGTTGCTATTATGGTTGGTATTGTCTTGCAATCCCGATTATTTGCCGCAACCTTCCAAGCCTTATCATTACCTAATTTTGGAGTAAACATAAATGAGGTTGATTCCTTACAAACATCTGAACATAGTTTGTAAAACTATCGAAGAATATTCTTTTTTTTTTTTAAAAAGGCTTTGCTCGCCCTCTCCCGAACTCTTTCATAATGTTAGACATTTCTAAAGGATACGCATCAATTTCATATTCCATTCAAAGTCAGGAATGTTGCACAGAGGAAACCAAAAACAGCTGTCCTGGCTGCAGTTGACGTCAATACTTATTAGCACATTCGTCAATGCTAATATTAGCTTTGCTTGTTTCCATTGGGAATGAGACCCAGATTCTGTTGCCAACTTACATTTCCAGACTTACATTATTTTCCATGTTTCTGGTCCATTAAGAAGGTATTACATTATGATCTGACTGTTCATTTGTTGACGATATCCCTCGATGGGACGTTTTGCAAGCATTATTGAAATAAACATGTCATAGTTCAGTCATAGTCCCTCATCTCTCACAGATACTTCATGTTCTCCAGAACCAGTTGTAACTTTTTTAAAATGTCGCAATGAAGTGTTGCGGTTAAGCTTAAAAGTTAAAGTTAGAACCAAAGGAGAAATGAAGAGAATCTGAAAATATTTTGTGGTTTCTGTGAATTATGGTATGCCATCGTTGAACTAAACTGCTACTGCTCTGGAAAATGTCAAAACATTACCGCTGAATACACTTTGTTTTCTCGATGAAGGTTTGCTTCAGTGACCGAAGACTGAATAATGGTAATTTTTAAATTATATAGTCCAGGTCAACAGTAACTCTCATACAGTGTATCAATGGATCATAGTGGACAGAACACAGGGTGCCCTATAAATAACTCATTTAGTGTGTTTATTGTCACGCGCACCAAGATAGTGAAAAGCTTTTGTTGCGTGCTATCTAGTCAGCAGAAAGACCATACATGATTACAATGTAAGGATACATGATAAAGGATTAATGCAAGGTAAAGCAAGCCAGCAAAGTCCAATCAAGGGCAGTCCAAGGGTCACCACAGAGGTAGATAGTAGTTCAGCACTGCTCTCTGGTTGTGTCAGGATGATTCAGTTGCCTGATAACAGCCGGGAAGAAGCTGCCCCTGAATCTGGAGGTGTGCGTTTTTCACACTTCTATACCTTTTGCCTGATGGGAGAGGGGAGAAGAGGGAGTGGTCAGGGTGCGACTCGTCCTTGATTATTTGCTGGCCTTGCCGAGGCAGCGTGAGATGTAGATGGAGTCCGAATGGAAGGGAGGTTGGTTGGATACTAGTGCTAATTCTGTATCTAATAATTTTGCTAGACTAATTTACAGGCATAACCAATTTCCCTTTTGTATAATATGACAAAGAAATTGGTATAATTTCGGTTATGAGTATTTTAGTTTTAATCAAAACCATTAAAAACATGCATTTGGGTGATATAGGATCAATCTTTTTTTTTAAATATTTTTATTCGAAGCATGTATACAAATAGAAGTAAGCGACAATTTAATTACAGATTTCTTACATGGTTTCACTTTAAAAAACATTTTTTTAAAGAGTAAAGATAAAGAGAGAAACTGTAAGAGAAACTTTAAACTAATAGAGAGAAAAAGAAGACGAAAAAATAAATGACAAATGACAAGATTGTCGACCTGCGAGGCTCTACTGACCCACAAGGCTCCATCAACCTGCGAGGCTCCACTTCCCAAAAAACTCAATGCTGTGGACAACTGGGAAACAAAGGCCGTGTGTACATGGAAGAGGACCGAAGCCACAAGTGAGAGAGAGAGAGGGAGAGAGAGAGAGAGAGAGGGAGAGAGAGGGAGAGAGAGAGAGAAAGAAAGAGAGAGGGAGAAAAAAAGCTGCCTGTAAACACTGTGGCGTGTAACAGACCGTGTTCCGCGCTTATATGGAGTGTGAGAGGCTACTGCCCCTGTATCAATATCTGAAGGGGTTGTTCCTAAAGTTCTGGTTACATTTTAGTCCTACGATTCTTGTGTTTGGACACAAGGCAGGGTGTGGGGAGAGCCAAGTGGGAGGGTGGGACCTACCTGTCGGTCTACTCCTGGGCCTGGCCAAGATGGCCATACGCGGGTCCAGGCAGCAGGCGATGGATGGTCAGGCAAGAGTCGGCTGCTTGCCCCTCTGTCGGGCCTACGTCCGTGCACGTGTGTCCCTGGAGAGGGAACATGCGGTGCTCACGGGGACTTTGGAGGTATTCCGTGGGCGCTGGTCACCGCGTGGGGTTTGAGAGTATTGTGAATAATGATTGTAATGTTGTACTATAATGACACGATATAATGTAAGTTCGTTTTGTGTATGACTTTGATCTGTTGTATTATTTGATGTGTTGAATAAAGTCTTTGAAAAAAAAAAAAAAGAGAGAGAGAGAGAGAGAGAGAGAGAGGGACAGAGAGAGAGAGAGAGAGAGAGAGAGAGAGATGAGAGAGAGAAGATAATAGAGAAAGAGGGAGAGTAGAGGAAGGAGGGAAGATAGAGGTATGCAGGGAGAGGGAGATACAAGAAAGAGTGGGAAGAAACAGAAGAAAGAGGGAGCGTGGAGAGGAGGGGGAGAAAGAATGATAGAAGAGATTAAGAGCAATGGGAAGAGAAGAGAAAGAGAGAGAGAAGCAAACCCACCTGTGTCTACAAGTGAAATGCTATTTAAATAGAAATATTAACATATACAGCTAGAGAAGTGAAAAGCTTTTGCATAGTAGAGAGACAGGCTTCGAAACAATTGGAAATCGTATTGTATATTGGGAATTCCCACAGCCACCACCCACAGCCTGTTTCTAGATTAAAAAAAACAAAATGTGTCCTGAAAATTCTGATGGTCAATACTTCAAAAACAATGAACTGAATCCCCCACCTCAGTTCTCCTAGTTTCACAAACCGTCCTCCCTTATTAATTTTACTGGTTGTTTGGCTTATTGTCACCCTTCCCCTCAGACAACAACAACCATTCTACATTTCCTTTTCCATTGTCTGCTTTGATCTAACATTTGATCACACCTTACCCATCCATATCTTAATTTCCGTTTCCCTTGACTCTCAGTCTGAAGAAGGAGCTATGACCCTAAATGTCACCGATCCCAGAGATGCTTATATGGACGGGAAGGGAATGGAAGGTTATGGTCTGAGCGCAGGTATATGGGACTAGGGGAGAATATGTGTCCGGCACGGACTACAAGGGTCGAGATGGCCTGTTTCCGTGCTGTATTTGTTATATGGTTTATATGGTTATACATCATGTGTGTCCCACCGAGTTACTCCATCATTTGTGTTCATCTTTGCTGTAAACCAGCATCCGCAGTTCCTTCCTACCCCATGAATTAATCATATCTATTTGGAAGGATAGAACTCAATGATGGGATGACATAAATTTTTACATGAATGCTTCGGTGTTTTCAGGATTAGTTATTGTTAATTATCTTTGAGATTTTTTTTCAGTGATTTTATACATTTTTTTTCATCTAGCGATCAAGAACATGGATCTTGATCACATTCATCAAGAGTCCAGCGGTAAAGGCCTGGGCATAATGATCAGGAACAGCCACCATGGGACATCATCTCGGCATGCGTGTAGGCTACTGAGGACAACCATGAATAGTGGTCAATGCTGTCTCAACAAGACCAGAGAATCATGAAGCAAGATACCACTGGGCTATTCCACCCAGAGCAGAATGGAGAGACAATAGACAACAGGCAATAGGTGCTGGAGTAGGCCATTTGACCCTTTGAGCCACACACACGCCATTCAACGTGATCATGGCTGATCATCCTCAATCAGTACCCCGTTCGTGACTTCTCCCCATATCCCTGACTCCACTATTTTTTAAGAGCCCTATCTAGCTCTCTCTTGAAAGCATCCAGAGAAACCGGCCTCCACCACAAGGCCTCTGAGGCAGGAGAATTCCACAGACTCACACCCCCTCTCTGTGAGAGAAAAGTATTTCCCTCGTCTCCGTTCAAAAATGCTTAGTCCCTTATTCTTAAAACTGTGGGCCCCTGGTTCTCTACTCCCCCAAAACATCGGTGAACATGTTCCTGCCTCTAGCGTGTCCAAACTCTTAAGAATTTTATACGTTTCAATGAGATACCCTTTCATTCCTTCTAAACTCCAGATGTGTACAAGCCCAGCTGCTCCATTCTCTCAGCATATGACAGTCCTGCCATCCTGGGACTTGAATTACCTTTGTAAACCTAACGCTACACCTCCCTCAATAGTAAGAATGTCCTTCCTCAAAATTAGGGGACAACAAAACTGCACACAATGCTCTTTCCCGACAGCTTCCAAAGTGAAAGCATTGAGGATTAATGCAATAGGCAAGTTTAGTTTAGTTTTAGTTTTGAGATACAGCATGGAAACAGGCCCGTCAGACCCCACTGGATCGCATCGACCAGCAATCCCCGCATATTAACACTATCCTACACCGTGCCAAACATCCGGGTTCTACACACGCTAGGGACAATTTATACATTTACCAAGCTAATTAACCTACGTAAACCTGTACGTCTTTTCGAACGTGGGAGGAGAACTGAAGATCTCGGAGAAAAAAACCACGTAGGTCACGAGGAGAACGTGCAAACTCCGTACAGACGCATGGTAACATTAGTGCTTCTTCCAAGTGGTGTTCAATATTGAGTGCCGGTTCATCAGCTGAGAGTGGACCATACGACATAATCAACAAAGTTTCTTCCCAGCTATTTATCGAGATGGCCACTGCCATTCTACCAAAAGCTAGAGAGCAGATGGACACAAACTGCTGGAGTAACTCAGCAGGACAGGCAGCATCACTGGATAGACGTGATGGGTGACACTTCGGGATGAGATTCTTCTTCAGGGAGCAGTCCTGAGCTTCTGTCCTCCTCATTGGAGACCCCTCCGACTATCTTTAATCAGACTTTACTGGATTTTAACTTTGCACTAAATGTATAGTGACGTTCTTCCCTTTATCATAGACAATAGACAATAGAATAGTGTGCAGGAGTAGGGCCATTCAGGCCCTTTGAGCTACCCACCTGCGCCATTCAAATGAATCAGTATGCTCAATTGTAATCATGTACTGTCTTTCCGCTGACTGGTTAGCGCGCAACAAACGTTTCTTCCTGCACCTCGGAACACCTGCCAATAAAGTAAGCTCTATAAACTCAGGATTTCCTTCCCCAAATGAAGATAAAGTTATTTCCAAGCCGTTTTGCCTTCCTGATTGTATAGCCACTGTGCCACCCTTCAGGTGTGGTCTTCCCTGTCAACAGCTGACAAGGATAAACAATGGAACCATTGGCTATATTGCCATATTAATCCGTCACTATGTCAGGTATTTGCTTCAGTCCAGTCTATGGTCTAACTCTCTAGATTTAGATTTGTTCCCAAAAGGAAAGTGAGGAGAATTGTGAAGAATTGGGAGAAAAGTGAGTGAGGACGCAAATTGACTGAGTGCTGCGGTCAAGACTGTGTCTAATGGTCTCCATTAAAATTTAAGTTGCTAAGTGTAGGGAAGGTACTGCAGATGCTGGTGTAAACCGACAGATTGACACAAAATGCAACTCAGCAGGTCCAGTCAGCATCTCTGGAGAGAAGGAATGTGCGATGTTTCAGGTCGAGACCCTTCTTCAGACAGTCTGAAGAAAGGTCACGACCCAAAACATCACCCATTCCTTCTCTCCAGAGTTTGCTACCTGTCCTGCTGAGTACTCCAGCATTTTGTGTCTATCTCAGGTTGCTTTGTAGTAATGGGTTGGATTCAACCAATGAACTGCTAAATTACTTTGGAGGATAGTTAAGGCATGAACCATATTGCTTTAGCTCTGGAGCCAAGTAGAGAATCAGAATATTTTATAACGGCAGAATTACTTCTCTAAAGAACATTATTAACCTAATTACTTTTAGGAGGAGACAATTTCAATGGATGCCAATCTAACCTCAGGCTATTTAATTTTGTTATGATATTAATTAACTATTAAATCCTATTGTGCTTTGGATTCTCAATTACTTGATTTTTAGCTCAGAACAATAACCCCTATGTTATTGTGTGGTGTACAAAACAATAAAGAATAGTTTATAAGTTTTTGCCCCGGCCCGCACTTAGGCGGATTTTTTTTAGGCGACTACAGGCCATAATGGTCATCTGTACACGTCCTCCTCAGTCGCCCAAGATTCGTACCTATTTCTGGTCACCGCTGGATTTTGAAATGTTCAAACCTTTCGACGACAGTCGGTGCCCGTTGGGCTGGGCGCCAACGATCGTAGCACGGACCTAAGTTGTCGCCAGGATGACGTAGGTTGGTGCCGGTGCTGACCTTGTCGTAGCTTGTCGCGGGTGGACGTAGGGTGTCGTCGATGGCTTAGTGACGTTGTAATGCTCCCTGGTAATGCGTTAGCTTGACTTGACGGGGAGGTAGTGTTGTGACTTGTCGTAGACATTATGTTGGGGGTCCATTCCACATTTTTTGGGGGCTTTCTACAAC